>NW_022145598.1:2006779-2266779 GCF_000002235.5 Strongylocentrotus purpuratus | reverse complement strand
AACATCAAACAAATAATTGGAGGTAAGTGCTGGTTAAAAAATGGAGGGAAGGGAAATTATGGGCCAATGTTTTGGTTGTTTTATTTGATAACCATGCATCGTCAATAAAAAGGCGGAATTTGACCTTTTGTGTTATGCACTACTGAGATTGCATGGTTAGGGGGTATGTTACGTGTTAAGAGAGGAAAAGGGAGCAATCCAATGCAATTTAAACAAATGAATACGTCAAGCCGCTGTAACCATGTCAACGGTAAAAACTTCTATTTGTAGCTACAAGGAAATACTTTCTGAAACTGCTTTTTCTTCATGCGTATGTTGAAACTGAGCCGGATTTCCTTTACTATCCAATCCACAGAGTATATAGTATAGGTCCTTTCCCTACGGTTAGTATTTATATTCATAATTGTTCGTGTAATATTGATTACGTTTGTCTATTGCGTTGATTCAGTAGGAATTTCCAAACTATTTACAATCTCATAAATACTCACGTGATATTCAACAGAATGTAGAGCAGCGAAGTGCCAACGTCATATTAGCTCGTCGCCATGGGTACTGGTTCTAAACAACAGAGCCTGCACTTTAATGAGGTTCACCGCAATAAAATCAGTGTTTGGGGCTGGTGTGATCACCACACTATTGTTGCACAATTTTGTTTGGAACCTGCAACCTTGACAATTCTATTCAAATGAGTCACGTATAATAATTATAATAGTAATAATTGGCTTTAAAATAGCACTCCCCAATAAACAAAATCACGTGAAAATCACGTCAATATCAAGGTATCGTCTTGAGGAGAGTTACGTTCTTCAAACACCGGACATTTACGTAAATGTGTTAATACGTTTATTGCATTAGGTAACTTAAAACACACGTACACTAAATCACGCAATTGTCACTGCAATATCACCATTATAATAACGTGATTATCCCTACCTTGGAGACCATGGTTTGTAAACCTAATACTCCCGTGTTTGTTTGGTTATGAAATTACATCTTCATACACGAAATTATCGCGTCACAGAAACACGTGAAGCGTTAGTGATAGTTTTAGTCAAATATCTGCGTGAAATTCACGTGAATATTACGAGGCTCACTTGAGATGAATCATGTTCTTCATTCACGTGAAATTTACGTCGAAGAGGAAGTATGTTACTGTAACCCGCGTTTAACCCAATAATTACGCAAAAAATTTAATGTTACACAATAAATGAACCAAAATAATGACGTTCTCATCCCGTTTCTGAACATCGTCTCTTGGATCTTCCATAATTACGTCCAGGCGCGCCGGAAGCAGTTTGGGATTAGAGGGGGTTGGGTGGGGGGGGGGGGGTGGGTGCAAACATCCCAGAAGAGAAAGGTAGTTGCAACTGGTCCAGTTGATGAACCATTTAATGCCAACTGGTAACCCTGGAAATTGAAATGGGCTAAATGATCCAGTTGATCCAGGCCAGTTATAAAACAACTGGTCTAGCTGAGCCATTAGAACCATTTGGTAAAACTTCCATCCAGTTGAACAGCAACAATAATTCAATACTGGTACGTCTGTAATTCCAATGTAAGGGCATTGGTAATAAGTAGACTTACATAATTGAATTAATCGAAAAAATTTCGTATACTTGTACTTTATTGAAATTATTTTAGTTCACAGTTAATGTTTCCCTTATTCATGTTTAACTTAATGTAATTTATACGAAGTAGCGAAATGTCCTAATAACTGGTAATTTATATTTGTAGTATTTTCGAAATTAATTGCATATAACTAAATCATCAGTAATTAAGAAATATGCTGTAAATTCAGATAAATTGTTTAAAAAACATAGATCTGCACGCACCCCATATTCAATATGCAAATGAATTGGTGTCAGCTGGGTCAACTCGAAATATGCCAACGCTCAGTCATCAACTGGTGTAACTGGAAATATGCACACTCCAGTAATCAACTGGTGCAATGAAAATATGCCAACAGTCAGTTATCAACTGGTGAACATAGAAATATGCCAATAGTCACGGGATTATCACCACGGAGCTTTAATGGTAACTGTGAAACCATCAAGACACCCAAGAATAACTCATTTTCACACATGGAAAACACGGAATACCCAGCTTATATTAATAATCCGTTTGAGTCACGCGATCATCACCGCGGAACTGCTGGCAACTTTGACTACGATTTAAATAGGTGTTTTAAGACACCTAATCATGACTAATTTTTCACACCTAAAAGTCACGTATGCCCAGCTTAGATTAATAATCCGTTTGAGTCACGGGATCATCACCGCGGAACTTATGGCAACTTTGACTTCCATTTAAATAGGTGTTTTAAGACACCTAATAATGACTCATTTTTCACACCTAAAAGTCACGTATGCCCTGCTTAGATTAATATTCCGTTTGAGTCAGGCGCGGATCCAGGGGGGGGGGCCGAGCGGGCCTTGGCCCCCCCCCCCCCCCCGCAAAAAAAAAAAAAAAAAAAAAAAGAGAGAGAAGAAAGGAAAAGAAGGGAAAGAGAAAGAGGAAAGAAAGGGAAAGAAAGAAGAAGAAGAAGAAGAAGAATAAAAGAAAAGGGGGAAGAAGGAGATCGGGGGGACCGAAAGGGCCTTTCCCCCAGGCTGTTGACCCCCCCCCCCCCCTCCAATAAAAAAAAAAGAGAGAAGGAAGGAAAGGGAAAGAAAAAAGGAAAAGAGGAGATACTGGCGTACTAATGGGGGGGGGTGCTTTGGGGAAATGAAATTCAAACGTGGTTTATTTATAATTCCACAACGGTGGATTACAAATAATGCTGAAATGACATAATTTCCGAGATTTGTCCTCACTTTTTAGTAAATTATACGTTTGTATATGTGTTTGTTGGAAAATGACAAATTCCTAAATTTACAGCCAGGCACGAAATATGATTCTTGAGATTCCTACATGACTTGTCAGGGCCCGAGGTACGGCAGGGATCGGGAGCCTCGAGCTCCCTCCCCCCCCCCCCCCCCACTTTATTTGAAAAAGTATATTAAAGAGAAAAAAATAGAATGAGCGCAAGAAAGAACGAATAGTTAACTGCCAGTGTTAAAAAATGAGTCATCGATATGCTCATCTGACCGTGATTAAATGCCTAAAACCCTTAAGCTTCCGGGGCTCTGCCCCCTGGATTCCACCTAGGGCGCTACGGCAGGCCCTTAGATGCTCATCTGACGGTAATTTAATGCCTAAAACCCCGCTTTTGGGGGGATCCGCCCCCTGGACCCCACGCCAAATAGTGACCTGCCAGTGTCACAAAATAATAGGTATTAAAAAAAAATGATCATCTGACCTTAATTAAACGCCTAAAACCCCTGAGCTTCCGGAGCCGGACAAGTTATCAAAATGTGTTTATCTGACCGCAGGCGCGTAGCCAGCCAGGGGGGGGGGGGGGGTCCTCCAAAATCGGAAGAGGACGTAGAAAGTAAAAGGAGCAGACAAAGAAAATCTTTGAAATTCAGACAAGGATTAAGAGTATAGAGAACGGTACAACGTATCGTCTTCTTTCTCTATTAATTTAATGAAACGTCAAAGCTTCGCGCAGGAGGGGAGGGGGGGGACTGAATTCAGACAAGGATTAAGAATCGAGAACGGTACAGTGAATCGTCTTCTTTCTCTTATAATCTTATGAAACGTCAAAGCTTTTGCGCGGGAGGGGGGAACCTGAATTCAGACGAGGATTCAGAGGCGAGAACGGTAATAATAATCTTTAATGAAACGTAAAAGCTTCCGCGTTTTGCGCGAGGTTGGAGGGGGAACTAAATTCCGACGAGGATTATTTTCGAGAACGGTACAACGAATCTTCTTTTTTCTCTATTGATTTATTGAAATTAAAAGCTTCCGCGCGGGGGGGAACCTGAATTCAGACGAGGATTAAGATTCGAGAACTGTACAGCCAATCGTCTTCTTTCTCTCATAATCTTATGAAACTTAAAAGCTTCCGCGCTTCGCGCGGGAGGGGGGGGGGACCTGAATTCAGACGAGGATTAAGAGTCGAGAACGGTACAACGAATCGTCTTCTTTCTCTAATGATTAAATGAAAAGCTTCCGCGCTTCGCGCGGAAGGGGGGGGAAACCTGAATTCTGACGAGGATTAAGAGTCAAGAACCCTACAACGAATCGTATTCTTTCTTTAATAGTTTAATGAAACGTCAAAGCTTCCGCGCTTCGCGCGGGAGGGGAAAAACTAAATTCAGATGAAGATTTTGAGTCGAGAACGGTACAACGAATCGTCTTCTTTCTCTCATAATCTTATGAAACTTAAAAGCTTCCGCGCTTCGCGCGGGAGGAGGGGGGGGACCTAAATTCAGACGAGGATTAAGAGTCGAGAACGGTACAACGAATCGTCTTCTTTCTCTAATGATTTAATGAAACGTAAAAGCTTCCGCGCTTCGCGCGGGAGGGGGGGGGAAACCTGAATTCAGACGAGGATTAAGAGTCGAGAACTCTACAACGAATCGTCTTCTTTCTCTCATAATCTTATAAAACTTAAAAGCTTGGGGGGGGGACCTGAATTCAGATGAGGATTAAGAGTCGAGAACTCTACAACGAATCGTATCATTTCTTTAATAGTTTTAATGAAACTTAAAAGCTTCCGCGCCTCGCGCAGGAGGGGGAGGAGGGGGGGACTGAATTTAGACGAGGATTAAGAGTCGAGAACGGTACAACGAGTCGTCTTCTTTCTCTAATGATTTAATGAAACGTAAAAGCTTCCGCGCTTCGCTCGTGAGGGGGAACCTGAATTCAGACGAGGATTAAGAGTCGAGAACTCTACAACGAATCGTCTTCTTTCTCTAATAATTTAATAAAACGTTAATTTTTCCGCGCTTTGCGCGGGATGGGGAAAAAACTAAATTTAGACGCGGATTAAGAGTCGAGAACGGTACAACGAATCGTCTTCTTTCTTTAATAGTTTAATGAAGCGTCAAAGCTTCCGCGCTTCGCGCAGGAGGGGGAGGGGGCTGAATTTAGACAAGGATTAAGAGTCGAGAACTCTACAATGAATCGTCTTCTTTCGCTAATAACTTAATAAAACGTAAAAGCTTCCGCGCTTCGCGCAGGACGGGGGGGGCTGAATTACGACAAGGATTAAGAGTCGAGAACTCTACAACGAATCGTCTTCTTTCTCTAATAATTTAATAAATCGTAACATTTTTCGCGCTTCGCGCGGGAGCGGAAAAACTAAATTCAGACGAAGATTTTGAGTCGAGACCGGTACAACGAATCGTCTTCTTTCTCTAATAATTTAATGAAACGTCAAAGCTTCCGCGTTTCGTGGAGGTTTTCGCCCCTCTCTGCACCGACCCCCCTCCGCATTACGTCACTGTTGGTCATCGTTACGTACCAATATTTGGCTCGCATAATTTCAAATTTGGGCCCCCCCCCCCCTAAGAAATCCTGGATCCGCGCCTGGTTTGAGTCACGAGATCATCACCGCGGAACTGCTGGCAACTTTGACTACCATTTAAATAGGTGTTTTAAGACACCTAATAATGACTAATTTTTCACACCTAAAAGTCACGTATGAACAGCTTAGATCAATAATCCGTTTGAGTCACGAGATCATCACCGCGGAACTTATGGCAACTTTGACTACCATTTAAAAGGGTGTTTTAAAAAACTTAATAATTACTAATTTTCACACCTACATATCACGTTTTCACAGCTTAGATCAGTAATCAGCTTGAGCCACGTGATCATAACCAAGAAATTTATGGTAACTTTGAAACCTTTTAAAGAGATGTGTAAGACACCTCAGAATTACTAGTTGAATATAACCAGAGATTCACGGACAGAACAATAAGACGATTAGCCGGTGTAAGTAACGTGATTATTACCATCAACCTTGGATAACCTGTGAAACCAATCAATAAAGGTGCTTACAAGACCAAATAATTACGTATTTATCGCCACCATCGGTTAACTGACAAAAAACTCGTTGCTTGGTCAAGTGGTTATTTGGTCATAAACACTTGATTTACAGAGGTAAGTGGAATCACGTTACTCCAGTCGCGTGATAAACTGGTGGTTTTTAGGTTAGATGAAAACGTGAACAGGAGTACCTTTTTTGTTTAAATGAAGGCACGTGTCGATAACGTTTAAATCTAGTTCAAAAGGCACTATACTTTAAAATCACTTAAAATACACTCCCAAAAGAGGTTACTTTTTAGTGTTCTGTTTATTGGGTCAATACATCAACGATGTGTCTAAGCGCTTTACAGTTTATATTTCTACTCTGGTCATCGGATTCAGGCTAACCCGCACACCATGTTTGCACATTCTCCACTCCCTGGGGAGCATTCCAGCCACGCGTCATTTTTAGAAGCGCACACTTGCTCATCTATAAACCACATTAACGTGGCTACCGGGTTCCTATTTAACACCAACGAGACGGACACCAGACCGAACAATTATTACATTATCCCGTATGGCCGAGAATCAACGGTGGTATGATCGGCGTGGTGTCGGTTTGGCGGTGTGGCTGGTGTATCAGGGATCAGTCATGGAGGCGCGATAGGTCAGTTGGTAGAGAACTGGTATCGTAATCCGGTTACCCGGATTCGAAACCAAGGCGATGCGCTAGTGCCCTTTGGTAAGGCATTAATCCTCATTATCAGGTCCCTCGGAGAGAACCTAAAGCCGTCGGTCGTCTAGTTGCTTACTAACAAGCATTTATGCTTTCTCAGCAGTCACGTTAAATTAACCACCACCACCACCAAAGAATACAAAAACCCGATGATCGAGGTTCTTGAGAGTCATATGAATAATACAATCGAATATTAAAGAAGATGATATTGCACTCCTTCTTATACCAAAAAAGAGTGGGCGACTCCGAATCGTAGCGACATAAATTCAAAACATCAAACATCTTAAGTATAAATATATTATTGTTCACTTCTCTGGCAGCGTGATATTTGTTTTTTAGTTGGTGGTTTCATAGCCTTCTTCACATTGACCTTTTGTTCACCGTCTTCATCTCCTGTCTCCGTGGGTAAGAATGTCTCGAGAGGGGCCTGGACCGATGGGACAACTGGCTGGTCATAGACCGGTGAATGTGGTCCGACCGGACTTGTCCTAGTCTTGACCGGTGATGGAAAGTAAGTGTCTGTAGTTGAAGTGGACTCTTGAATATATCCAGGTCCATCCGTACTCTCTACATTGCATGGCATGTAGATGTACATCAATTCTACAGATCCGGATTCATTTTTATTCAGAGGTTCCACCATCGGGTCGACACTTGTCCCTTTCATGCGCTCACTGAGAATGTCCCACCGTCCAGTGAGTTCTTTCGCCCCCTGTCCTATGGGGTGCATGCTCATGTACACACTGTCCAAAGTCGGCATCGCGGGGCTAAAACAGAGCGCTGAATCTGCTCTGACCGGTGAGAGCTGATGGCGTTCATCTTTTGGGTCCAGCTTATCTTGCGGTTGCATTGTGACGTCATCTCTACCTGTATTTGGTGCACGTGGTGGACTTTCTCTAGCTCCACATGTGCTGGAAATAAAAATAATAACAGAATTATTATAATATAATGAAATGCAAAAAAAAAGGAAAGTTGGAAAGGAAAAACAGATAGTAAAGTCAATTTCTGAATTTATTGTTCAGCCTAAATTTTGTTCCAATATGATTAGTTTATTTCTTGTGACATATAGTACCTACAATTTTTTGAATAATATTACTTCCTAACTATATAATGTTTTATATTCCACATACTAAGAAACTTGTTCTACGATTGGTCAAAAGTAAATCACGTGATGAAAGATAGTTCGCCCATTATTTATGGGAGAAGTAAAAAGTTCGTTACACTGTGTAGATAGTACTACTATCTACACAGTGCAACGCACTTTCACTGAAGATAGAGGTACTATCTACACAGGGCAACGCACTTTCACTAAAGATTATCCAAAAGCGCACTAAAACAGGCGTAATTAAGCGCGCATTACCAATGAGCGCAATTAAAGCAAACACATGCGCGCACCGTACCCTCAAGGGGTTGGGTTAAACATTTAACTTTTTTGGTGGGAATTTGGGCCTGGTGTCTTTCATGTAGATGCATACACGTCCTTTTATTTTTGTAGTTAAATTGTTTTAGATGTGGAATATAAAGCAAATAACCACCTTTTGGTTTCAGGCGATGGCAAAATATCACTTCCTCGTCGATCAGAATGTATACGCTATCTTTCCTCAGCTTCGCTTCGGAAAGATAGCGACATCCAGATCGCCTCGGAAGTGATAGTTTGTCCCATCACCTTCACCAACGGTAGTTATTTGCTTACTAACGTAATTTGTTTAGTATTTTAACAACATGCCTCTTGTATTATTTAATTTTTATTCCTCGTCCAAGTTTTTTTATTTTTGTATTATCATGATAATAATGATATTAATTATAATCTTTTAATAATAGTAAAACAGCAATAAGAACAGCAACATTGATAATAATGATACTAAAGCAAAAGCGGAGTATATCATTATGCCTACGTTAATTCCCATGATATTATATCGTGCTCTTTTATTAGTGATTAATTAAACGCTACAAATAACCCTATTGCAAGTAGAAAAGGTAGTAGAAGAAGAAGAAGTAGTATAGTAGACGAAACAGCAACAACAGCAGGAGTGCTGTAGAAGTAGAAGAAATAGAAGTAGCAGTAGTAGTAGTAGTAGTAGTAGCGGTAGCATTAGTAGTAATATTAGTAGTAGTAATAGTAGTAGTAGTAGTAGTAGTAGTAGTAGTAGTAGTAGTAGTAGCAGCAGCAGCAGCAGAAGAAACAACAACATCAGCAGGAGTGCAGTAGAATTAGAAGAAATAGTAGTAGTAGTAGTAGTAGTAGTAGTAGTAGTAGTAGTAGTAGTAGCGGTAGCAGTAGTAGTAATAGTAGTAGTAGTAGTAGTAGTAGTGGTAGTAGTAGTAGTAGTAGTAGTAGTAGTAGTAGTAGTAGTAGTAGCAGCAGCAGTATTATAAATAGTACCAGTAGCAGCAGCAGCATGAGTTGTTTAGTAGTAGACTCGTAGTACTTAGTCGTCGCGGTACTAGTGTATAAACCTCCTACGTATTTCCATTTGTCTGGGGTGGGTTTCACTTACCACATCAGAGCACAAAAGATGGATATTAGAACAAGTCCTATCCCGCTCCATCCTAGGGCAATACCGATAGAAACTAATCAAACAGAGAAGTGGGAGATCGAAATATAATTGTTAAATGTGGTATATATATTTTTGTTTACAATGACAGAGATTTTATTGTTATCGATTGTACGGCAAACAAATTTAACTTTACCAATGTATCCTCGATAAACGGATGTCTCTTGGTATTTGATAATGATTTTAGGGATTTTAAGGGATTTTAGTCTGAGCGACTTGTAATAACAAGACCATTTTAATTCAAGCAAATAAATGTTTCAATAAATTGATCACAAAACTATTTAAAGAAGGCATAATATCCTTTTCAACAACTACTGATTTTAGTCTACAATGTTCCAACAAATGAATAATGGCTGTCCTTGAGATCATTAATTTTTCAGGGGCGGATCTACGGGGGGTAGGGGGTTTACCCCCCCCCCCCCCCCCCCCCCAATTGGGCTGCCAAGTGAAAATATGATATGCACTAACACAATGGCATTGTGTTAGTAGATGCCAGGAAAACATCACTTACGGGGGTTCTAAATAACTAACAAAAATCGCCTCGCCGTTACTCGGCTCGGACTTTGCGGCTGGTGGACGATGCCCTGCATCGTCATTGTGTCAACCCCCCCCCCCCCCCTCCCCCTTTAATAGCAAACAGCTAGATCCGCCCCTGTATTTCACGAAACACGGTTATGTCAAAGAAGTTTTACAGTAATATATTAGACCACGTTATGAAAATAATTGATCGACTGCTTTCAAACTAAAATGGAATTTCAGTTAGATTTTTCTTTCATAAATGTATGAGAAATAGCCTACGTGTTAGTTTTACACACTTACTCTCTGATTCTGTAGTCCCTGTATAAATACAAAGACACGGTGCACATAGGAGTCCGAAAAATATCAAACACTGTCCAAGAATCATGGTGAAAGTAGATAACTGAAGATTAAATCTATTTACACGTTTCCTCAAGCACAACTATAATGGATAATAACAAAACAGGTTTAAGAGGAAGTCATAGCAATTATCGTATGTCAACTAAATGTGAACTGTGATTTTACATGGAACGTCATATTTAAAGGCATTGGTTAACAATGTTAAATCTGGGATACACGGCCTACGTGTTATCAGTGTCTGTGGTATGGTGTAATAAAACCTAACAAAATCCCGCTTCAAAATGATCAAGAAGTGCCTCAAAAAAGTAAAAATCTTTGAGTGACCGGTTTTACCATACCTGTTTTTCCCAACAGACTGTAGTGTTATGAAAACCGTTTCGATTTCCAATCATAAATATCTTGATAATCAGACAGGCGATAGGCTTGTAAAAGTCATGGAGTTCCTGACTGACCTAAAGGTTTATAATTATCATCGCAGCATGAGCTGAACCCAGGATTTTGTTTCAGAATCTGAGACAAAGTTACCGGATCCCTTTAAATACAATCATATATGCCTACACATTAATTTGCTTCAGTCAGGATGTCTGGTACAAATGTGTTGGGATTTTTTCCTGTGAGTCATCGTTCAAATTGTTTTTTTAATTATGAAGTGGATATGAAAACACCGGGGAAATAGGTGTGCTTCTCATTGTTTCATAATTGTTTTGTTATTATAAGTTCTTTGATGTTTCAATTAGATTTTTTTTTTTAAGAGAAAGGGGGTATATACCCAAGCAAGCAAGCGGAAACAAACAAACGACCAAACAAACAAAAACAAACAATGAAGACCAAAGACGCGTTAAATCATGGTTATGGTTGTTTCTGGTCATGCCCACTGCATGAAGTTTGACATGAAAGACTTGTTCGTTTGTTTTTCCTGCGACTTCCAACGGAATCACTGCAAATGATCTTCAGTTGTGTTAATTTTATTTCACAGAATCAAACCCAAGCTTCTTCAAACACTCTGGGATATAATTATGCTAGTGTGCAGTGGCTAAGCGCGAGTGCAGCCATTGAGGGCGCACTTGCATCACAGGCGCTAGTGTTTATAAAGGGACACTTACAGGCGCCAAAGCCATCTATACACAGAATTTGGCCAACATGGCGTATATTATTGTGTTTTGTGCTTGACCAACAAAGCACTAGTCGCCATATTGTGTCCAACTCGAACCTTCGTTGGCCAAACTCTGTGTATAGATGGCTCTGACAGGCACAATGAACTCTATGGTTTATTGAGGGGCACTGGTCTGACACGAACAAATGAAATGCAAATAACAAGACGACCGATTGATCAGGGGGTGGACACTATCGTCCCCTCTGCTTGTCTTTTTCTCCTAATTCTACCTTTCCTATACTCTCTTTTTTTTCCTCTTTTTCATTATTTTTCTTCTTGGTTATTCTATCAGGTGTGCGTGTCCCTGTGCCCCCCGTAGGAGGTAGCTACGCCTTTGAACAAATACAGGTGGAAATAGAGCTACATGATTGTGGTGAGTTTACGAAGTCGAAATATATCTTTCCCCCCCCCCCCCCCCGGTGAAATCGACTTTCAGCTAATTTGTGTATGTTTGTCAAATATATTTTTCCGCTGCTGCCCCCCCCCCCCTTTCTCTCTCTCTCTCTCTCTCTCTCTCACTTTCTACTCTTTTCTGCATTTTGTTTCCTCTGGTTTTCTTTGCTACTCCTATTCTTTCACTCATTACCTCTCGTTTCCTCACTATTCTCCCACTTTCACTCTCTCTCTCTCTCTCTCTCTCTCTCTCTCTTTCTCACTCTCTCTCTCTCTCTTTCTTTCTCTTTCTTTCTCTCTCTCTCTCTCTCTCTGTCTGTCTCTCTCTTTCTCTCTCTTTCTCTCTTTGTTTTTGTTTTAGTATCCCTCTGAATCCTTTTCTACTTTCTCTTTGTTTTACTTTCTGGACTCATTCCAAAGAAACTCGAACATAATATTTAATCAAACACGCCTGTTGTTGTGTTTTACATGCATTGTATGGTTTAATCCAATACGATTTAAGGAACATTTTATTATGGTATCTGTAAAAAATTTGCCGTATTAAAAGGCGTATCAAAACGAAATATACAAATTTACAAAACTACGCCAAATATAACTGCAAATAAGTAATTTCCTTCTTAGTTGTTGCTGTTTATTTGTTCCGTTTTTCTTTCTTTATTCATTTGTGAAAGGCACCTGTACAGCATGACGATGATGATGATGATGATGATAGCGTTTTATCTATAGCATTGTCTAGGATTAACTGGCAGCACTTTTTTCCTCAATTAATAATATTAACAATTATATTGGGTCTACCCAGGGTAGCCACATCATTAGGTATATCGCTCTTCCTGAGGGCCCTTCATGTATTATTATCCCAGCAAGTGAGAGATACCAATTAATACCTTGGTGGAGAGCGGCAAATGTGAAATATATTATTTTATAATATATACAATGGCGTTACACGACAACAAAATACAATTTATGATTATGTACACCATTAATTTCATACAATTAACTATTTTATAATGGATCTGTTTTCTTCAGTTATATCAACCACTATGCACAAACTATATATATATATTTCTTATTTTCAAGTACAGTTGCATAATATAGGAAAAAACATCAACATATCGAATCATTACGTTGTAATATAAAAGCACTCGTTTGAACGCTTTTAAAACTATCACGGCGAGGAAGATGCACACAATTTCAAATATGCTCGCCCCTTGACATACAAGAATCATATGAGAAGAGTATTACGCAAAGTTTGTTTCTCTAAAATGCCACATATCATCTGCTCCCTCAAGAGTACAAATTTACATCTAATTCTATCAGGAACACCGTGGCCAACAGTTTTTATCCCATTTGGAATGGCATGTGAGCGCTTGTAAAATGGCGTCTGGTCGGAATACTCCCCAGGAAGCGGAGCGTGTACACTACTAGTATCATGTGCGGCCTAGCAATTGAATCCAATGACCGGGATAATAATAATTACAATGTAAAGTGATTAGAAACGGAACATTAAGCGCTATAGAAATGATCTTATGGAGAAATTAAAAAAAATATCTATAGCTATGATTTCCAATCTTATATAAATACCACTTTAATAGGGGAGACAATATGAGCGATCTTTATGTGCAGACGGTCTTTACGGCCGGGTTCCTTTAAAGGCAGGCTTTACTACTTAAGCAAGAAGGATTAGACCACCCAGTGAGCCAGCGAGGTCACTGTGACAGGTGGCTATATCATCAACTCAGCTCTCAATTAACATAAGAAAAAGATAATTATGGGGGACCAACAGGCACCGATTGGGGAAGTTTTCTATATAGAGGGAGCAAGTAGATACAAGTAGGACAGTGTGCCTTTAATACGTGTATCAATGAGAAACCTCCTACAAGGGAAACACAACATGTGGTCTGTAGAGACAGGTGGCGTTCTATACAAGTGGATGGTAACACAGGTTTGACTGTATACGTCTAAATGTCTCTTTACGAAAGGCAGCTAGAGAAACAGAACAATTTGGATAGTTTCAATGTTTATGGTGGCACTCTGTTTCTTCCAAATGTCATTGGTTCAACAACAAGTATAAAGTCAAGATAACAATAGCGGTTCTAGAGGGGGGTGGGCAAAAAGTATGGATAATGAGTTGCAGAGGTAGAGATGTTGAAAATGAATACAAGAACCTGCAAGCACAAAATCTTTTTGGACATCATTGTATTTTGTTTGTTAGAACGCTCAGACTTCGGTGGTAAGCGCTATACAAGCACCATATATCTTTATTATTCTTACTTGGATATCTATTGTGTCTAGAGTGACTAGCGTGAATCCTAACCCCTCTCCACCCTGGCTGGACCAAAGCAGTCAAAGTACATGCAGTCTATAATCTGCAAAGTTCGGACTTTGTTATGCATTACGACAGATTAATATGTGTGCATCATCCTTAGCATGCACGGCTTCTTACATTAAAACCCCGTCTTAACTGGAAAATAAAGTCGCGGTGACGTCCGGTCGTCGTCCGGACGACATTTACCCCCTTCTAATTAAGACGCGTCAATCGGGTAACGTCCGGACGATATCGAGGTAAATCTAACCTAAGACGAGCCAGGGTGACATTACCCGGGTGACATTTACCCGGGTAAATTACGTCATCGCCGTGAAAAATGTATACATGTACACAGCGCGAGCCAGCTGATCGCCATGAGACAGGTGCGGTTGTTATGGTAACCTACCCGGGTGAGGTTTTTGCGGATGGCTGATTAAGACGGTGTTCAAAAGCTCACCCCGTGTTTTACGATCAGACCCCCCACTGTTTCTCATCCACATATCGCTCGGGTGAGATCGAACAAGTTCTATTTAGACGGGGCTTTAAGATGCATACAACCTCAACTCAAGCGCGTATAGATCGAAAAATGAAGTCGTTCCCTTCCATCATGTGTATACTATTCTTTAAAAAACCATCAACGTCACAAGAAAATTCCACGTCCATTTATCGACACGACGCTTGTTATATATCTTCTTTCGCTCTATGTGTGTGACCTTTCCGGCCTTCCGTTTTAAACATCTGCTTGTTGTTGTAATGATTTGTTGAGGGACTGGAACTGACAACACCGGTCATTTCTTTCGGATCACTATACTCATGGTAGTCATCGTCGCTGACCGAATCGTTATCGTCTTCATTCTGCGATCTATCGGCTGTACGGACGTGTTTCAGCACCGGTGCTGGATCGACATAAGTATATTCTGACGGACGTTCATCTTCCACATGCGCTGGATGTGAAGGGTCGAAGGGGATGTCGTAGATCTTGCTGTCTCTTGGCGCCTCCACCAGCGTTCCTGTCGCCGTGCTTCCCGGTGGTAAAGTTGGCATCTTGATGCCCAGCACGTCATCAAGCAGAAGAGAAGGATTTGACAGCTTACGACCTTTTGGCATTGCGTTGACATAAACATTGTCCTTCTCCGGATATCTTTACCTCCCTTATTTCCCAGTGGCAAAGTAGCCGTTTTATGGTACTCGTTGTTGACATTGTCATCATCAAGTTTTGTTTCGTCCACATGAACAACATCGTTTGTCTGCATATTCTTTCTTGGAAGTTCGTTGAGCAAATCCAGATCTTCCTTACCGACGGGACAAACTTCTTCTTCTTCTACCGGAAATATTTCGACGGGAGAAACCGAAAAGTTCGGTCCTGTGCTCATCCGGTACGAAGATGATCCATCTTGTTCAGCTTCTCTGTCAGGTTTGCGCATTCTGAGGTACAGCACCCTGTAGAGTAGTGAAGAAAATGACTGGATAATAAATTAATTTATATAATGCATGTTCCCGTTATGAGGACTAATTTTTTCGACAATATGGTTGACGTGTTCACAGAGATAACTAACACGACAGCAAAGACTGCTTCTTTATATTGCATAATGTACCTCTCTTTCCCGTGTTCTTCTTTTCTCTCTCTCTCTCTCTCTCTTCCATTTTCCTTTGCCCTCTTTCTCTCTCATCGCCCCCTCTCTCTCTCTCTCTCTCTCTCTCTCTCTTTCTCTCTCCCTCTCTTTCTCTCTCACTCCTCTCCCTCTCTTTCTCTCTCTTCCATTCTCTCTCTCTATTTCTCCTCTCTCTCCTCTCGCTCCCTCGCTCCCTCTCTCCCTCTCTCCGTCACACACACTCACTCACACACATTCTCCCTCCCTCTCCTCTCTCTCCCTCTCTCTCTCCCTCTCCATCCCCCTCTCTCCCTGTGGCTATGTTATGTGGTTGTTCTTTGGGTTGCTTTCTGTTAACAAGAGTTGAAAGTAACAAGATGTCAGCCATCTTCAATGAAATCCATCACTCACATCCCCAGTGTACTATGCTTTTACTCATTGTGTGATGCCAAATACTTCCATGTAGTTCTTTATCAACGTTTAATCTCGAACATATTGAGCTATAAAATTCTCTTCCTTACATTTTATATTTTACTGTTTGAGTGAAAATAAATTCGAATTGAATTGAACTTCCATAACTCTCATCCCGTGCAGGGCTCCAGTTTCCAGTGGGACGTGTTCATCGGACGTCCCACTGGAAACTGGAGCCCTGCACGGGATGAGCGCGTCTTTGCCTTGGTGCGGGCCTTTCCACTTTATTGGTAAATCAATAATGATAAATCAAAATCGATTTTAGCAACTGTCCACCAAAAAAAGTATATTCTAATCTCAATTGCATTAACTTCATCACATAGATCACTTGAAGTGAGTTTAAGAATATCCTTTATTTCAATAGCCACCTATTGAAATGTTGAAACACGACAATGACATATTACGTATTCCGAAGATGATTCTTTTATTACAGGTATTCCAACGGCGTACTAAAACTGTCATTAATTTAATTTCTTCAAAAGATTTGGGATCGATACGTACTATTATAAAAAAAAAATATTAGAGAGTGTACATAGTATAAACGTATTTATTCTCATAACGACTCCATAATACTATAGTTCGTGATTTCTTACCGGAAAAGAAGGAATAACAGAAGAATTAAAGCCAGGATTCCAACGAGTGCAAGTGACACAAGGAGTCCCAAGGTGACTGCGAACACAAAAACAAACAATACGAATAATAATGTCACACAAAAAAAATATTGCTATGTTTTGAATTTAAACGAGGACTTTTGGTACACTCTTTATGGCGTAACGAAAAAGAAAATACGGATTCATTACATACTTTACGATCAATAAGCTGGTACTAGGACAATTATCCCCTCACAATACCCCCGGCCAATTACCAGCGGGTCAATTACCCCCAAGGACAACAACCCCCATCCCCCGGAAAACTAGCACCGGAAAATTACCCCAATGACAACCACCCTCGAGGGCAATTACACACCTCCCCCAGAAAATTACCCCCTATGACAATCCCCCCCCCCCCCCCAGGACAATTTACTCCCCGCCCCTGAACATTATTCCTTAGGACAATGCAGTTCATCTTTACCGGAAGTAATTGTTATGGTTTTCTGGTCAGGAGTGGTGAGCTGAGATACTGGTGGTGTTGTCGAAGCCATTGTCGGGGTGTTTGTCGTTGTACTGGTTGTCGGATTCGTTGGCAGAGTGGTAGACGTTGTCGGATTTGTTGGCGAAGTGGTAGTCGTAACTAAGAAAAGGAAAAAGAACTCATAGTTTTAACTCCTCTACTACTCTATTTCAACGTGGTCCTTATGACATTTAGGGCTACTTGAGATATCAAATAATTATATAAAAGCGGTCATTAACCTTTCTTAATACATTTTCTAAGTGACTTCCAGTATTGTTCCTAAGCACGCGTCATACTGATTCTAAATGTACGGGTTCCAGATTTATGAAACGGTACTCGGGATAAGAAGCCAATGACGAAGTTTTAAACTTTACAACATTTTATCCTAAAAATACCCCTATTCCACTTGTGTTTGATTGTCTTAATTCAACTCTATAATAGAGGGGAGAACTCTGTGCATGTTAATCCATAGCAGTTTATAGTGTCACATTTTAATTAAAAAAATATATCACTTAGTGGAAGGGAGAATCCATGTTCGGACAATTCCGGGTGAACATGCAAGTGCTTTAAATCAATTTTGTCTCTAAACTGAGAACATGTTTATTAATCGCATCACAGATTTTAATCATCATCAGTTTAGGGACAGATCCAAGCCAATTCCTTTAAAAATAACATTCGCATGTTTTGTTACATCTAGTCATCCACATGCAAATACTTACAATTATATTACTTCGTAAATTAAATATATGACTTACTGTTTTCTGCTGATATAATGACCAAGACCACCATCTGCATCACTATCATAAGCCAGTTGCATACCCACGCCATGTTGTACACAATATGCTCGCGGTATTTTCCACAAATGCTATAAAAGTCAAATGCTAAAACAGCCACCGTATTATTTGTTGGTTTCAAAACCACAATTCAGCAGGAAGAAATATGATGAACCCCAACCAACAGCATGACGAACGTAGTATCAATAGTTCTGGCTGGGTAATAGCGGAAGCGACTGACGAAAACTATATCCACTTTTTAGCATGTCTGAGTGATGATGTTTTTTGTCTGTTTTTAAATATAATATGGTAAAACGACAAACGTACCCAAGAATGGAAGGGGAACACCTTAATCAAATTCTTGAATTATCTTCCACAATTCGCCAAAATGACGATGTGAGGAAAGAGGAAATGCTGCCACAAACACAATACGTCCTTCGCTGACGGTGTTTATTTGTCCTTTGGAAAGATTCAACTTCAATTAACAAACCGTGAATAATAAAAAAATAAAAAAACTTCACGGTCTGAAAGCCATGACTGCAGGGAATTTTAATAGAGCATTTCCTCTTTGACATCATTATGACAAAATTAGCTTTAATTTGTGAGCTAAATAACACGCATTAAGTGTGAACTTTATTTGAAATCGGTTGTATTTGCCCCTTTAATTCCTAACCTTCTATTCAATATTATATTACTTTTGTTTTTTAAAAATCCCGTTGATTCCCAATGTGCCTATAAACTTGATCTCTAGATTTCGGTTTAACGTCATGTTACTATGCGTACAAATATAGAAAAGATATGATTACCGATATGTTTAATCCATCAATACATGTATAATAAAAACTGGCAGAGGAATATTTCAATTTGAAAGCTATGAAACTAGAAAAAATCGGAGTGTGGTGTTAGTAACGGAGCTAAAGGGGTTGCGGTGGGAACGTGCCCCCCCCCCCCCCCCCCCCCCATGATGACAAAAGATGGAGAGGGAGAGAGAGAGAGAGAAGGAGAGAGAGAGAGACAGACAGACAGACAGGCAGAGACAGAGAGAGCGGGAGACAGAGAGAGACAGAGAGAGACAGAAATACAGGAACAAACCGCCCAGTAAGTGCACCCCCCCCCCCTCGAAACCAGGAAAAGCGCCCCTCCGTTGCTGAATCTACACTATGCCATTACCCTTGGCCAATATGCCTTTTAGGTTCATAACACCAAACGTTATGACGTCACAATCATTAAGCATTCAATGTTAATTAGTTAGTTTTCAATGCCTATCTCATCTCCAATGCCGGTTACACATGAGGCATCATAAGCTGACGTACAGGACTGCGTCAGGAATGGGCGCGGATTTGACGCGCCGTTATGTAAGTGCGACATCGTACACCGATCAAGGGAAGAATCAACCTTTTGTTCAATTATTGACGTATGCGCTAATTTATCTGTAATAGGATTAATACGCACATGAAATAACACAACCGAAATAACGCCTCCTGTGCAATGGGCTTGAGGTCGATATCGGGCCATCAAAAACACTGTGATATCATCGTATTTCTCCTGTGTCATAATGTCCGATCACATGTCATGTGAAACATTTTGTATTACTTCAAGACACTTTTTATTACCAAATTATGATTTAAATTTTACCATAAGGTTTTTCTTTTGAGGCCGCAATCCTAGTCAAGCGTCGCTCATGATAGGGGTCTCCTGCACTTTTCCAAAGATAGTTAGGATATACTTTAAAATAATAATATTATATTACGGAAATTAGATAAAATAGATCAAAATTCATATCAGATATGACTTATAAAGCTCTAGTATGTGTGTCGTGCTATGCCTTATTGCATCGAGGTTGCATTCTAGGAACCTCAGGCGGAAGTAGTAGTTTGATGTCAACAACGAATAGATATGCATAAACTGTGCCACGGTAAACTGAATGTGAACGTGGATTAAGTATCGATTGGTTGTATAATAATGCATTATTTATTTGTGGGTTTTTCGCTCAGGACGACTATACCTAGACATGTATTATGCTAGTACGAATAACCAATGACTGCTTCATAGCACCTTACCAATTATAAAGTAACCGACCACAGAGCTTCCCCTGTTATCAACCCCGGTCACTGGATTGAACTATGAACCACCGGACAACAATCTTCTGGACAACTATCTTCTCAGACTACGAGCTTCTTCTTCCTTCCATCATACCATTTGGCAGCTACCTATACCGACTATTCTGGGTTCTGGGGGACATTAATTTTGTCCTAGAATCATTTTTGTCATTTTGTTGTTGTTAATTTCATACCGAATTTGCATGGAATTAAGCTGATCTTCTACACCGTTATTTCCGGATAAATTAGGCGCATTGTATTAGCTCAACGTGATTAACCCAATTCCGTTTAGTTTTTATCTGTGACGGAATGTATCGGTTCCGAATAATTCTTGTTATATGGTATAGTCCATAACCATTGTGACGTTCATGGAAAGGAGTTCCCTTTTCTATTTACTCTGTCGGGATAATGATGTCCTTTAGCATAATACGTGGTTATAAATTATATTGAACATAGTTCCGTAAAGGACGATTGAAACTAAATGTGTCGTTGGGGTAAACAAGCACTGACCAGGTAGAATATGGTTTAATATCTTTCTCTTCCTGATCCGGTTTTCCCCTCTCTTGTTTATTTTCTCTTCTTCTTCTCTTTCATACTATCAACTCTCTCCATCTCCTGTATTAGGCTTCTTAGCATTTTGCACAACATTTACCTTCTTCTGCTACATAACGCCGCTCCCCTAACTTTGCTTTCCTCTGTTTTCTCTTTTTCATCTCCTTCGTCTCCTGCCTATATCCTCCAGCTATTCTTCTCTTCCTCTTGCTTCTTCACCTCCTCTTCTTCCTTCTCCTCCTTCTATCTCTCCGTCTGCTACTTCCCACATGATCATACTCCAGATCTCTTCTTCGTTTATCCTTCCTTCTTCTCTCCGCCTCCTCCCTTTAAAATATCCCTTCCTTTCTTCTACTCCTACCCCTCTTCCTGTCACTCATTCTGCCCTCCTCCTTTCTACCACTCCTCCTTATCATGCCCCTTCTCCTTCATATTTTTACAGAATTATGCTTACACATTCGAACATGGAAGAAATAAAAGCTAATAGGTTAATTGGGCATTCTGGATGTTGGTGATGTCCCCCTTTAAAGTTTTGTTTATACTCGACACGTTTATGTTGTTTCCGATTACATGTAGTGGCATTTCTATTGGTTTTTCTTCAGTAAAATGTATTATCTCTCTTTGATACCAAATATCAAGCGGATTCTCATTTGTAAATATGTCTTTCCGTGAGGAAATGTCAAAAGGAATAGAGTGGTATTACATGTGTCTTTATTCTTTCTCACTTTCTCTTTCTCTCTCTCTCTCTCTCTTTCTCTCTCTCTCTCTTCCTTCCTTTCTCTCTCTCTCTCTCTTTCTCCCTCTCTCTTTCTTCCTTTATATCTCTCTCTCTCTCTCTCTCTCTCTCTCTCTTTTAAGTTCAAATTCCGGGTTCCAAACATATTAATCACACTTAGACAGAAAGCAAAATGTGCTACCCTTCAAACGGAATATATTATTAAAGTCACTTTTAGGGAATCACTAACTAGTATTTTACCCGAAAAAATAGCATGATGGAAAGATGACTCCCCTGATCATAAAAATATACTGTAGCTATATACAAGGACATGAGAATAAGTGCCCCGATCGGCGAGGGAAGAAACTAACTAAACGAGAGGAAGAACGAGAGGGACAAGGAGGGGGAGGGAACGTGAAAAGGAGATGATACGTCCCCTTCAGCACCGTCTTCCTCCTAACCGATTGTTAATGTGATATTTCACTCATTGATTCCACCTCTCTCCTATCCTGATGAATAGTGCCCCCCCCCCCCCCATCAACAATGCCTTGTTCCACACTACGCCGCTGTATAGGCCTACTTTATTACGAGTTTGTAAGAGACCTGCCTACTATGTATTTCAATGTGTCTTTCTTGAACCCTTGGCTCCCAAATGTTATGCAAAATTGCATACATTGGTTGTTGCCATGTCGCGCAAGCCTCTGGCAAGCTTTTTAGTCATCAGGAGAAACTTTTGTTAAAACGTAAACATCAAATTTGCAAAAAGGTCTATGAACCCCAGACAATTAGGATATCAACAAAATTCATGACTTTGCATTTATAATTTCCCCTCTAAAAAAGCGTGGGGTCGTGAAGTTTCACATCAAAAGGCAGTGTACCGTATTTGGCATTCAAATTGACGAACAATACTCGCCATTCATCTTGTTCACAATTGCGTATCAATCAATGGTAATATCCGTGATATTCATCCATGACTGCTCTAAAACCCCAACCAAAGGACAATAATGAGGGAAGACCCGTGTTATTGATTTTTAAAAATGACAAAATGTGTACCACCACAAAAACGAAAGAATACGGTTCCTCCATGCTATAGGGTTTGATCAGGGATATCACCCTAAATGGACGTCGATCTGTAATTGATATATATTGTTCATGGGGGGGGGATGATCTATTCATTCCACCCCCCCCCCCCCCTCCACCCTGAACAATAGATTTTAGGTAAGGATCGAGGCCCACGCCAGTCTCCCATTTCTTCAGAATCTATACTGCTTACTTTGTTTCATCAAGTTCTTATTCCCGAAGGGTTGGATGTAATATTTGCGAAATACACCCCTCGTATCGCCAATGCGTCGGATTCAGTTTATCCGACCTTTCGTTAATATAGAGGCATGTTTTCACTCAGGCGCGTACCCCCCCCCTCAATTTGTTTTGTATGTGTGTGTTTTGGAGGGAAACACCCCCCCCCCCCCCCTTACTGAACGAAATATCGGGCGACCAAATTTTAAAATTTCCGGGACAAAAAAAAATGTGCTCTTATCTGCTGTGATCACACTTTGGTAATAGATTCTATCTATTTTGTGACCTTCGTCAATGTTTTCCTCCCATTTCCGTTTCTAATATTTACACGGTGCATACATTTATACAAAATTGCACCAACAAGTCTTTTTATTGATGACTCGTGTAACTGACATGGGTTTTCCCCTAAACTCAGAGGGCTGTTGTGTTTTGACTTGCGTCCGAAAAGTAGAGGGCGCAGATTTTCAAGCACAAACTCTTGTCAGTCGCTGTGCTGTGTGTAAATTCTTTTCTCGTTACTTTCGCCCTGTCTCCTTTCCCCTCTCTCTCTCTCTCCTTCTCCTTTTTGTAATATATTAATTTATTTATGTATATATTTTGTCACCACTTGACTCGGGAATGTACCCCTTGTCTTGCTTGTATAGCTACGCAGCTAGTTGACATGCGGAAGACCATGCACCTCAGTGGCTCAGTCTATGCGTTAATATGTAATCAATTTAAATAGCGTAGCTACTATATGAATATACTCTACTGCGCTTAATACAAGTATCATTATTATTACCCCGGCTGTAGCTTTAGCTGAACTGCCATAATAAGCCGCTAAAGCATTCAAGGAATGTCTTCCTACCAGGTACCCATTTACCTCACCTGGGTGGAGAGTGGCAAATCGATATATTAATGTCTTGTCAAAGGACATGAGTGTCGCGGTGGGACTCGAACCGCGAACCATGTGACCCACAGTCATGTGACGTATCCGCTAGACAACGACACCTCTACAACAGGCTTTATTTTGAATCATCGGGTCATAACACTACCGTGTGTGTCAAAAAAAAAGTTTACACCTAAAAAATTGCTTATTATTCTAAAAATCATCTATGAACAGTAAATTATTATACATCTTATGAAAGAGTGTTTTATCCCACATCATTTGGTACCATTTTTGTGTGGTATATGTTCACGCTTGGATGAACAGGAGGCATTGTTTGCGAGAGTGCAAAAATCGACTTGCGCCAAAGATGCTCATGTGATGTTTGAATAAAACTATTGGGATTTGGGTATTAATTAGGTTTTTGCAGACCAAAATAACATCCCTAACAAAACTAATCATGCCACACATATCAAAAATCGAATATCAAATATCAACGAACATTTTGTGCGCGTGTGTGGGTGTTTGTGACTTTGCCCTTTGCAAAAGGCATATGCAATGCATTTCATTTGATACATTCAATGCATTCTGTCACTCCACTAATCCCAACATCATACATATACTGTAGGCATCACTTTGGCGCAAGTCGATTTTGCACTCTCGCAAACAATGCCTCCTGTTCATCCAAGCGTGAACACATACCACACAAAAATGATACCAAATGATTTGCGATAAAACACTCTTTCATGAGATGTATAATAATTTAAAAATAATTAGCAATTTTCTAAGAGTAAACTTTTTTTGACTCACACTGTATACTAACCGGGAAATCAATGACCTCCAAATCAACTTGTTACTCAACAGAGAGGGGTTGATCTACACAGCAAAATATACAGATCAGAATAAAGTCGAATTATCATTGTGGAATTGTGCATTCACATTAAAAGTATGGAAACACAGACACATCGGAATAACATAAGAAGTCAAATATTTAAACGATATATTGGCATCTAAACAGTTCAAGTTCATTTTAGATAACACTTTTTCATGAAGGAAAGCTCTACATTAGAATAATTTATTTCGATCTCGTTTTATTGTATTTTTCTCTTTTTCTCAATGATCCTGATGAAAATAATTTCCATAGAAATGCATCTCGTGGCACGTCCATATCGTTGTTGATATGATTGCAATACAGACCTATCACTACAGGCGCGGGAACCTCGAAAACATTTTGTTTTCTTCCTAAAATAATACATTATATAGAAACAAAACCAAAGGTCCGTTTATCGAAACTTGCGGTGAAATCTTAACGACTATGGAAGCTGGAAGCTTATCTAACATTAAAGGTAAAGACCAGTATTGGAATCGCCCCAATTTCAAAAAATGAAATGGAAGCTCTCATTACCAATCATGTGAAAGAATATGTTTTGACTAATACATGATGATAACAAATTTGCCGGGAAACGGCCTACTAATTCATATATTTGGTAAATTTGTTTCTCTCATGGTCTGTGAGAGATATAGGGTAGTCCCATATACATCTTTCTGTGTATAGTGCTTGTAACTTTACGAAGAATGGGCCAAATTTCTTATCATTTTGATGATTCCAGAACCTTGCAGATGCTAGATGCTAGATGATCAACCTTTTCTGATCGATTCCACAACGTTTCTTTCACAATGCAGTCGCATGACTGGTCTTTACCTTTAATGGTACTGTACTTCCTCGTAAAGGAATAATGTAAATGATATGCTATATTTACAGATTACGATGAATAATATTCGTAGAAATGTAAGGGTCGTGCTATATACATGAGGGTGAGTGAAAAGCAAATCCACAATGCCATTGACCCGCTGACAACTGAATTCTCACATCCATGTAGGCTCAATACAATCATCGCTTATTACCCGTAGTCAATGTACTTATTATCATTTCTATCATCAGTTGAATTTGGTTATTATCATTATCATCATTATTATCTTTAAATTAAAAAAAAAAATCTTTTATGTCTGTAAATATTACTATATGTCTGTCGGGGAGCCCACTGGAAATAAGTTCTCGAGCTTTCGTGGATTATCCTGTTCAAGCTGACTTAATTTTGATCTGTTATTCTTGTATATCGTATGTTGGAAACTTGGTGAATAAAGATCAACCAATCAATCAATGGGCTTATCGGGAAAGAGTGGTAGAGGGGTCGGGTCGTGGTTAGCCTTTAAACAAGGCCACTTGTCTGATAGACGCCGAGCGACTAAAACGAGACTAATCGCGAAAACCCGAGTGAACGAGAGAGCGAGAAGCTCGTGACAATTCGTCACTCGGTCGCGCCTTCACTCCGGGTATCTAGACTCATCTCAGCCGCTTAGCCAGAGTCACGAGGCCTTGTCAAAAGGCTAGGTCGTGGTATCTTGCTTTCACGTTCATTTTTTTCCCATCTGCCATTTCTCCCTCTCCTCCTCATTGACGTTTCATTAAACTATTAGAGAAAGCAGACGATTCGCTGTACCGTTTTCGACTCTTAATAAGTCCTATTTATCTTAATTCAGTTTCCCCCTCTCGCGCGAAGCGCGGAAGCCTTGACGTTTCCTTAAATTATTAGAGAAAGCAGACCATTGGGTGTACTGTTCTCGACTCTTAATTCTCGTCTGAATTTAGTTTCCCCTTCCCGCGCGAAGCGCGAAATGCTTAGACGTTTGATTTAATTATTATATATAGCAAGAAGACGATTCGTTGCACCGTTTTCGACTCTTAATAAGCCCTATTTATCTGAATTCAGTTTCCCCCTCTCGCGCGAAGCGCGGAAGCCTTGACGTTTCCTTAAATTATTAGAGAAAGCAAACGATTGGGTGTACTGTTCTCGACTCTTAATTCTCGTCTGAATTCAGTTTCCCCTTCCCGCGCGAAAAGCTTAGACGTTTGATTTAATTATTATAGAAAGAAGACGATTCGTTGCACCATTTTCGACTCTTATTAAGCCCTATTAATCTGATTCAATTCAATTCATTCAATATAAACAACAAATTAATTCATTCATAGACCTACACAAACATCACATGCATTGCAGCCCTTAAATATCATCCCCTTGTCCCTTAAGTTTTAGGTGTGAACAAATGACAAACCACCGAGTAGGACTTGGGCTATGCAACAGTTACCGTATTATTTATCACTCTCAATCAGATGCGTTCACAGTTTTCACACCTCTTGAAAAATGTTTCTGGAATTCATATAATGATACATGTACTGTGTTTATTATTTAAATCTAATGAATTCTTTAATTTCCTCAGCCAAATCCTTTCTCAAATATAAAAATAATAAGAATGTGTACAGACTTACCTTGAAATAACTGAAGAGACAAACGGCCACTGTAAGTCTTGAACACGCCAGGTCTGGAACTTCAGTCTTCATCTACCCCCCCCCCCCTCCCAAACACACACACACACACACACACACACACACTCCGGGGTCGGAGGGACCGCATGCGCGTTCCTAAAATCTCCAGGAAAGGGGTATTTTTTCGCGCGACAAAATCCGGCCCGAGAATTGTAAAAAAAAAAAGGGGGTGTATTTGACTTTTTACCCGGAGATTGGGTTGGGGTGGGTTTTTTTTCTCTCTCTCTTTGGACTCCTGAGAAATGTAAAAAGGGGGTTATCAAATATCTTGAATATCATAGAAAAATTGATCGAATCCCGGGATCAAATTCCTGAAACTCCTGCTAGCTTTGAAAGCTCATTCAGGATTATTTCATTTTGAAAAGTAAAAACATTGGCCCCCAGCCCCCAGTCCCCCTCGATCGACTAGAGCTCACCTGAAATTGGGGGGGGGGGGGTGGTACATTTAGCAGTGTTCCGGATTTGGGGGGGGGGGGGTCTCCAAGGCAGGAAAAGCCAGCGAAAAGCCGGCGAAAGGGGGGATTCAGAAATTCAGAGGGAACGAGCATAGGCGTACCCTAAATAACACTGAGCGGGGTGGGGAGAGAGCCGGGCATCTATTGTACATGATTGCACTTTTTAAGCGCTCGCGCGCTGGCGCACTTTACGTCTAGGCTATAATAATACCTTGCAAAATAACGAAAAATTATTCTGAAGTTTATGAAGTGCTTGTTCGCGCACGTCGCGCAACTACTCTTAATGATCGTGACATACTGTGTACGTGTAGGCTATACAGTTATACATACATTAAAAAAAAACTCATTTCTCATGCATTATGCTGAAAGTGAAACCATCACATTTTTTTTTCTTCTTCTTCTTCCTTTTTTTTCTCTCTTTTTTTTTGTAATCTCAGGGGGGGGGGAATGATTGTACAGGTCACCCCCCTACTTCAAGCCAGGGGGGGATGCAGCCCCCCCCTCCCCATCCCCCCGGGATTTACGCCCCTGACCTGCCTTCTTACCTATACTACTGAATAGAAGCATATCTCGATAGAAACTGAGTCACGGACTATAATTGTTTTCTTAATCGGTTGATGGATATGTTTGCACAAGGAAAATATTACCCAAAGTTTCCTGGAAAGAACCATCATAGAAAACCGATAGGGCAAATATTATTTGCATATAGAGTATAGACGTACGAGGCGAGAGCTATGCCCCGCCCCCGGCCTCCCTCCCCCCGGCCTCCCTCCCCCACAAATTGTCATTTTACCAATAATCATGGAATCACCAACTCCTACTCGTGCAACCAACACGTCATTCGGCCAGAAATGGCGTTGTGGTTGTGATACACAGACTAAATGGTATCGGTCGCAAGAGGGCCTTATTACAGTTTTGTTTCAGCTTGAATTGATGTCATTATTACGGTATCAAAACTTTATCTGGGGAAAACGAGCCAGAATACTATTACAGGCAGGGGCTTACGCAGGGGGGGGGGGGGGTTGGGGTTCAAACCCCCCCTTTGGTATTTTTTTTATGTGTGTAAACCCCCCTAAAAAAACTAACCCCCCCCCCTTTGTTTTGTTTTGTTTTGTTTAGTTTTTTGCCCACGGCTAACGTAAAGTTACCTTACCCCCCCCCCCCCCCCCCCAACGAAAAAAAATGTCAAATTTTCAAATTTCGAGACCAAAAAAAAAAAAAAAAGGTGTCCGCTTGTTTTGACTAATACATGATCATACAAATGTTGTCGGGAAACCGCCTACTAAACGATATATTTGGTAAATTATCATATCGATCCGGCCTGGATAGATCAGTGGCGGATCCAGGGGGGGGGGGGGCCGAAACGGCCGCGGCCCCCCCTATTGGCGGCGCAAAAAAAGAAAAAAAGAGAAAGAAAAGAAGAGAAAAAAGAAAGAAGAGAAGAAAAAAAGGAGAAGAGAAAAGAAAGGAGAAGAGAAAAGAAAAGAAAAGAGAAAAGAAAGAAGAGAAAAGAAGCAGAAAGAGAGGGAAAAAAAGGAGAAAAGAAAAAAAGAAAGGCCCCCCCCCCCCCTCCTCCCTCTCTCCCACTCCGGGAATCTCCGATAAAGGGTAACTTTTCACGCAACAAAGTCCGGCCCGTAATACACAAAATCCGGCCCGTACTGACTTTACACACAGCTCTCATTTAACATAAGAAAAAGAGGATCATGGGGGACCAGCAGACGCCGATTGGGGAAGTTTTCTATATAGAGGGAGCAAGTAGCTACAAGTAGGACAGTGTACCTTTAAGAGTCGAGAATGGAACAACCAATCATCTTCTTCCTCTAACAATATCATTAAACTATGAAAAGTCAAAGCTGCCGCGCTTCGCGCGGGAAGGGGAAAGACTGAATTCAAACAAGGATTAAGAGTCGAGAATGGTACAACGAATGGTCTTCTTTCTCTCATAATTTAATGAAGCGTCCGAAAATTACGCGCTACGCGCGAGCGGGGGAAAACTGAATTCAGACAAGGATTATTTTAGAGTCGAGAATATAACAACGAATCATCTTCTTTCTCTAATAATTTAATGAAACTTTTGTCATGAAAGAGGCTTTAACCCCCCCCCCCCCCCCCCGATGAAAATGTCAAAAATTGTACCGGTATGGTGCTTCTAATATGACCTTGTCAGTATTGGTATGTTGAGTTGAAAAAATGGTCTGCACACTTTCCAAATTTCCGGCTCCCCTATTGGAAAATCCTAGATCCGCGCCTGCCTTAGGTACTAGTCGTACAATCAAGCTTTGTTTTAAATTGCCGTATAGTTTGGAAATTAAGAGGCAAACATCCGCCTGCAAGATTGTGTCATATTGCCAGGAGAAAAAGACATGATAGATAAGAGTGCGAGAGAGAAAGAGACAGACAGAAAGAAAGAGTCAGAGGGGAGGGTAAGGGCAGGGGAGTGGGATGGGAGTGGGATGGGGAGGGGGAGCTTAAGAAAGATAAAGAGAGAGGGAGAGGGCGAGAAGGCGAGAGGGCGAGAAGAAGAAAGATCGCGGAGACTATTAAAAAAAAATCAATTTAAGGCACTTTCAAAAGCTTAAAGCATCACAAATTGAAATATAGAAACATTACAATTGCATGATGACCTTCAATACCCCCCTCCCCCTTTGGATCTTCCATCGAGCTAGGTTCTTACGCCGGATCATCTCTATACTAGATAATCCACTGTTAAGAACGGATACATACAGTGTGAGTCAAAAAAAAAAGTTTACACCTAGATAGTTGCTAATTATTTCAAAAATCATCTATGAACAGTATATTATCATACATCTTATGAAAGATTGTTTTATCCCATATCATTTAGTATCATTTTTGTGTGGTATGTGTTCACGCTTGGATGAACAGGAGGCATTGTTTGCGAGAGTGCAAAAATCGACTTAAATGCGCCAAAGTTTCTTATGGGATGTTTGAATAAAACAATTGGGATTTGGGTATTAATTCGTTCTTTGCAGATCCAAATAACACCCGTAACAAAATAAATCATGCCACACAATATCAAATATCAAATGTATGTGTGTGTGACTTTGCTTCTGCAAAAAGCCTATGCAATGCATCTTATTTGATACATTTAATTCATCCTCTATTACTCTAATACATCACATAAGCAACTTTGGCGCAAGTCGATTTTTGCACCCTTGCAAACAATGCCTCCTGTGAACACATACCACACAAAAAGATACCAAATGATTTGGGATATAACACTCTTTCATAAGATGTATAATAATTTACTGTCCATAGATGATCTTTAAAATAATTAGCCATTTTCTAGGTGTAAACTTTTTTGTTGACTCACACGGTTTAGAGCTAAGGTGCTGTGGTCTAGTGGATAAATCACCGGACTATAGATCACAAGCTACAGGGTTCAGGATCGACAAGTGGACATGAATTTTCCTCGCCCTTCCCTCTTTGGTTTTCTGCACTCTTTCTCGTAAAGTTGGAATAAGTTTGTCCTTCGCCTTTTCATGAAATGGTTCAGCCAATATGGTTTGTATAAAGTTTATATCTTCTCCGAACTTTATTGATCAATCTAAAAAGGTAAAATATTGATCTATAAGGTTATGAGAAGTCACAAACTTATAAATCATATTGTCGGAGGTTTATTCAGGATGAGAGGTAAGAACATGTATTCCAACTTCATATGCAACTGTATATTGTCAATACTACGGATAAAAATAAAACGTACCAAAAAATTATTCTTGCTGGCTGTATGTCGTTCAAACAATATTGAGTGATTGATTTAAAAAATGAAACGGATTTCATATTTTCTTTGTTTGTCATGAGAATTCATAGTATCACGTGGCACTTATTGATGTATTTTCTTTTAACGTCCTGTTGCATGCATCACATCTACAAAAGGTATTAGAAATGGTACCCTGCATGTCTGCAAATGATGAATTTGATTTTAAAAGTACAGGTACACTCATATCCTGTTTACAGATATTCGTTTGATTTCGTCGATAGATTTACCATATATCTTACATTAAAAGAGGATTATGAATGGGCCTTGGCCTTGGCCTTGGCGGGGGAGACCCGAGAATCTGGCGCGGGCGGGTGGGTTCGCGCGTCTCTGGTTTCTCTGGGAGCGGACATGTGCAGATTTTGATGCACTTTGTTGATGGTCCATTATTTGATTTATACTGGGAATCTCGCTCAACAAACCTAGCTTTTCTGAGGTTCCCCTTTTCCCCCTCTCAGTTAAGTCAAGCAATATAAAATATTTTCTCTTATTCTCAAACTTGAATGTACTCTGTAAACTTATTTGATTACGAACATACTTGTCAGTATTTCGTTACTTCTATAATTCATTTGTTCTATTATATATTGTATTATTGTATGGTTTATATATGTCATTTAATTTGTGGATATTTGAGTGAAAAATAAATCAAATCAAATCCAAAAAAAAACAATTAAAAAATGATGAAACTTGTAAAACAATCTTCCAACTTGAATCTGTAAGATATTTATGTCTTCAACCATATTCAATAACTGTCATTAGAAATTGCCGTCATTACTATTTCGTCTCGTCATTTACACTTTAATAGACGGTGGCTGCGACCTTGTGTAAAATAAACTAATATAGATGGAGACTATGTAGTTTGATTATTGGATAAATAAACGCACTATTAACAAAGAGTTAAATATTAGGGTTCGAACCCCTGCCACAGCGCGAATGTCCTTCGGCAAAACATCAATCTACATTTGCCATCCTTCACCCAGGTGAAATAAATGGGTACCCGGTAGGAAGAGATAGATTGCTTCAATGCTTATCATGGCCGCAGGGCTAAAAGCCGGTGTTATAATGTGATCGAGAGTAGTATACATATTATTGAAAATATCCTGCGTATAAACCTCTTCAAACAAAAACTATTATAGACATCTATCTCATTCGTTTTATTTGTATACGTAAGGAAGATGTGCGTGAAGCCAAGCTCAGACAATATGAGTTGGACAATACATGGGTATGTGGAAATACCCGTACCATTAAGCAGCATATAATTATAATAATAATAATAGTAATAATAATAATAATAATAATAATAATAATAATAATAATAATAATAATAATAATATATAATCTTTTATAGTCCATATTTTGTAATCTTTTATTAAGTTAAACCGAAAATGGAAATTCTTTTTGCCCAATTGATCGTGAGCCCGGCAGCCACTGAGCAGCGCCAGATCGACATTGCTCTATCCCTTATTGTTGAACACCAAACAAGGTCTTTTAACGTCTTTTGATATGACGCGGCCGGGGTTCGAACCCTCGACCTCCCGGTTGTGATGCGGACGCTCTACTGACTTAGCCAACACAGGTACATGGACACGGGCAGGGGCGGCGATCCTGGGCCCGATAGGGGGACACGTCGCCCTGGAAATTTAAAAATACAGCTAGAAAGACATATAGCGGAAAGAATTATTGGGCTTAGGGATTTTCTAGAATGCATAATTTCAGCATTCAACATTGCAAAATCTCGCTTGGTCGCTACGCCCCGGCCCTCGCCCGATAACACAAAACTATTAAATGATATGATATGATATGACGCTCCCGGCCGTGATTTATCCATGGTTGGTGTAATAGATATTTTTTTCCTTTCGTTTCTACTAACCTAATTGTGTGCTATCACAATCATGATTGCTTCATGTTCCCTTTAAAGCAGGCGTGTAGCCAAGGGCGGTAGGGGCAGTAAGAGGACATAAGACAAAAAAGGAGCAGACAAAGAAATATTTTTGAAAATTCCGAAAACGGTACAACGAATCGTCTTATTTCTCTAATAATTTAATGACATGTTAAGCTTCTGTGCTTAGCGCGGGAGGGGGAGGGGACTGAATTCAGTGAAGGATTAAAGGCACGCTTTACTACTTCAGCCAGAAGGGGTTAGACCACCAAGCGAGCCAGCAAGGTCACTGTGACAGGTGGCTATCTCATTAACTCAGCTCTCATTTAACGTAAGAAAAAGAGGATCATGGGGGAACAAAAGACACCGATTGGGGAAGTTTTCTATATAGAGGGAGCAGGTAGCTACAAGTAGGACAGTCGAGAATGGAACAACCAATCATCTTCTTCCTCTAACAATATCATTAAACTATGGAAAGTTAAAGCTTCCGCGCTTCGCGCGGGAGGGGGGGAGGAACTGAATTCAGACAAGGATCGAGATTCGAGAATGGTACAACGAATCCTCTCCTTTCTCTAATAATTTAATGAAACGTCAAAGCTGCCGCGCTTCGCGCGGGAAGGGGAAAGACTGAATTCAAACAAGGATTAAGAGTCGAGAATGGTACAACGAATGGTCTTCTTTCTCTCATAATTTAATAAAGCGTCCGAAAATTACGCGCTACGGGCGGGCGGGGGAAAACTGAATTCAGACAAGGATTATTTTAGAGTCGAGAATATAACGAATCATCTTCTTTCTCTAATAATTTAATAAAACTTTTGTCATGAAAGAGGCTTTAGCCCCTCCCCCCCCCCCCCCCCCCGATGAAAATGTCAAAAATTGTACCGGTATGGTGCTTCTGATATGACCTTGTCAGTATTGGTATGTTGAGTTGTAAAAATGGTCTGCACACTTTCCAAATTTCCGGCCCCCCCCCCCCCCTATTGGAAAATCCTGGATCCGCGCCTGTAGATGATAATAATAATAATAGCTAGTTCTTATATAGCGCTTCTCAGGACCGAAGGCCCTCTCAAAGCGCTTTACTGATATATATATTATTACCGTGAATGATATCGTGAATGTACTTCAACATTGAACATTTGGGCATATATTTCTGCTTTTTTTTGCGAATTTAGGTTGAAGAATTGCCACCTAAACCTCTGAAGGCAATATTTAAACAATATTAAATGGATATTTTGCACCAAATTCCCTTTAACCGCAATGTTACCACTACCGGTCTTTACCTTTAACTTGAAGCTTCAATGCGACAATGGAGGCTTGCTGTCCTCCATCCCGGGCCCCCCCCCTTTTTTTCTTCATGTAAACATTCAAAATTCAATAAAAAAGAACATGAAAAATGCTTATATCTTTTCTAAAAGGATGCACATTTCTAATAGTGCAACTCTAGGAAAACGATCCCCCCCCCCCCCACCCCCTGCCATATCGAAATCTTGAATCTGCCCCGAATCAGAATTAATTTCAAACACCAGCGATGCATTTCATGACAACTATAACACCGACATAGCAACAACCAATGCCTGTAAAGCCTCAGTCACACATAACATTACGACGATTTTGTAAGATCTTCTTAAGAAGGCCGTACGAAAACAGCGTTAATAGACCGTTCGTAAGTCGCAGACTTGTCGATAGTCTTGTCTAAGATTTTTATCAACCTCGTTCGAAACCCTCTCTTCGTAAGGCGGTCTTACGAACGTCGTAATAGCATTGTAAGAACCACGCAAGGTCTTCGTACATTTCGTAGAATCGAGAGACAATTCTAGAAGCCTGAAATTCTTACGATGATCGTAAGAACGCCTTAAGTTGTTGTAGGGGGATCCTACGGTGTTCGTAAGAATGCCTTACGAACAAAGATTCGTATGGCATTCATACGAAAGACTCCTGGCGTTCGTTAGGCGTTCATATAGTGCTTGTAAATCCTCGGTCACAAATGCCATAACGAACTGCTACGAACGCCGTACGAACGATTTTCAGACAATGGAAATTTGGGAAGACAATGGAAAAAAAGGGAGATTCGTACGAACCTTTGTGACTGTAGCTTAAAGCTACGGTCACAAAGGTGTACGAATACAATTTATGCAGCGCCCTTTTTTTTTTTGCAACCCGACAAAATATACCAAAAAATCGTAAGATCTTCATGCGAATGACTCGAGAATTCCGTCAGTTACACGTACGACCAACTTGCGAGAACAACAACTCGTAAGATGGCCGTAAGCCTCACGTTAGAAGAACTCAAGGCATTCTTACGAGAGAAAAAAAACGAAAAGTTGAACGCGTTCGTTCGAACTCCGGAAGAAGGACGTAAGAAACTATGCCCCATCAGATCTACGAATCTCTACGAACTCTGGAATTCGTACGAACATGGGGATTCGTGCGAACCTTCGTGACCGTGGGCTAGAAGCTAGGGGAGAGAAACATGTAGAAATCACAAAGTAAACATTTGTTGATTGGATATCAAGAAATGACATACACAAATTTATCAAGTATCAGTTGACATTTCTTGGAGAGCATATCAAATAAAATATATATGTTCATTAGTAAACAGGTTCAATGTTTGAATGGTATTCGAATTCTAATACCATCGGCGTGAAAAACGGGAGAAATCAATCATACATATATTATTGCCAAAATATGATTGGTATCAATAAGATTATAGGAATCTAAAATTCTTCCAGATATCACGCACATAAACAGGTGCATTAAAATCCATGTTGCGTAATGTATGAAGACGACGTTTTAAAACAAATTGCTTTGAGACTGTTCCATTATAGCTTTAGAGGGGTAAATTGTGAGAAAATATGTACATCATTTTGAAGTTTGTCTTTCTTATTATCATCATCTATCTAAAAGGTTAACATTTTAGAATATATTTTAATCTATGCATTGAAATAATGTATGCTAAATGAAAAGGCGCAAAGTAAAGGAACTTGATGTATTTTTAGTGCAGTTGACTACCCTTTGAGAAATCGACGAGCTTTCACAAACTTTCTTCTATTTTGAGAGGAGCGGTGACGGGTTCTGGTATCCTCGTCCAGCAGGTGACTGCGCCGCACGGTAAGACATGTAACGTATGTACATGTAAGCTGTATGTAAGGTAAAAGACGGAATGCACGGAACTATTGAACCGATAACTGCTGTTAGCTCATCTATTCTTATTCAAATTTTACCCTTTCACAATTGAGAGCACCTGGCTAGTTTGCTGCGATCGAATACAGCATATGTACACTGTAGGGCAAAACATAACAAGACCGCGATAACAAAATGGAGAATACTGGAACTGTAATATCTTGATCAAGTTGACTGCAAAGTTTTGAGGAGGTGTGGATGTTGTTACCACCAGCCTCATCTTGGCCCTGCACTTTCGGGTGGAAACTCTTTCAAGATGTCGCTGATCGTACACGTCCAGAGTGCCCGCGGGTTCCATTCCAAGGGGGAACGGCTTGCTAAAATAACTTTTAGAGGTAAGTTTGTGGTTATTGATTCTTCACTGTCTTCTAATCGTGTTTACCACACATAACTCGCATATAACGACAGGGTGTTACAGCTAAATTTGGAAGGAAGACCTGCTTGATTATAACTGTCCAACTTCAATTATAATCGGATCTTGATAAATGTGAAGTCGATTGTGTTTCGATTTTCGTGATATTGACTTGCCATAGAGATGTTTATCACTGAATTGTGTAGGTTGCATAAGCCTATGTCTTGCAATCTTGGTTCTACCATTTGATTGTAATTCAGGCCTGTATCCATACAGCTGCAAGAATGAGCAAAGTATCTTGAGGTAACTGATCCTCGCCTCATTTTCAAAGAGATTCATTTTCAGGAGAAAATATAGGTCAAAGCTCAGAGAAGCTGTTAACTTGTAAGAGAGATGAGTAAATAAAAACAAAAACAAACTAAACCATTAAACAATTAAACCACGTGTCTACTTTGGTGTCAATTCTTTCTTGGCCACCGCTCTGAGCTTTGGCACGAATATGTAAAAAAATGTCAGACTGTCAACCAATTCAAAACACATTTATTCAAAATTGCTTTCGATGATTAACTTACTCTGTTCACAGTGATGTATATTTCATATGTATTGTAATTTGTAGGTTTATTTGTAATTTAGTTTTGTTTAATATGTAATTATTTATTAGTCTATTTTGTTTGTTATAGAGCTTAGAGACTTCAGTGGAAAGCGCTTTATAAGCACTGTTTTTTAATTTTTATTATTTGGAAACAGATGAGGCCTATATAAAGCAGAGTTCAACTCACAGATTATATTATCAAAAAAAAAGAAAAAAAGAGAAGCTTAGAGTATGAATTTACAAATAGTAAAAAAAAAGATAAAAAAAAGTGAATGGCGTAAATATTCTAAAAAAGAATGAAACGCCGATAATACCAAACATTAACAACAACAACAGAGGCTGTGAGTGAAGGAGAAATATGAGGCAGAGAATGGTGGGAAAGAAGAGAAATAATCGATAGATGAGATGCCAAGAGCTTTGAATAGACAGAGGGGATTAAAGATTTAAAGTAAGCACAAAGTACACTTTTTGAAAGAAAATGATGGGACAAAAATGGGGTATTGGGAAAGGTTTAAAGATGAATGAAAGATGAATTTAAAGTGCTACAATTACTAAAACAGTTGATGGTGATGATGATGGTGAGAGATGGGGGAGGGGGTCCAGATAAAAGGTAGAATGCTGTCCCCTCCTTGGGCATGGCCTATCAATTCTCATAACAATAATCATCCCTAGAGGTGACCATCTGCCTCCTCCTTGTTATTGAATAATCCAGAAATAGACTTATTGCAGTTTAAAGCCCCACTGTTCCACTTGTAGCTACTTGCTCTCTCTATATAGAAAAGTTCCCCAATCGGTGCCTGTTGGTCCCCCGTGATCCTCTTTTTCTTGTTGATACATTGTAGCTGAGTTAATGAGATAGCCACCTGTCAGTGACCTTGCTGTGTGGTCTTATCCCCTCTGGCCCAGTAGTATTGACGGTCTTTAAAAGGAGCAAAGTACAAGAAAATCAAGAAGTGGTATAAGCCTACCAGGATGCCGGATGACAGTGATGAAGAAGGAACACAAAATGTGTGAATTTATGGGTGGTATTATAGAGCAGACAAGATGAGAAAGTAAAATTGGGAAGATATGAAAACTTGCAAACTTAACTTTTTTAAGAAAGAAGAAATTTGTTTTGCCTACTGTATATTGAAGTACAAGTTTGAAGATTCATTAGAAATGTATTGATTTTGAAAGAATAATGTCAGTTGTATTTAAGGAACACACAATGTGTGAATTTATGGGTGGTATTATAGAGTAGATAAGATGAGAAAAGTAAAATTGAGAAAAGTAAAATTGGGAAGATATGAAGACTTGCAAACTTAACTTTTTTAAGAAAGAAGAAAGTTGTTTGGCCTACTGTATATTGCAGTACAAGTTTGAAGTCGATTCATTAGAAATGTATTGATTTTGAAAGAATAATGTCAATTGTATTTCAATAAAGAAGAGTGAATCATAGTGATTGTATACTTCAAGGGTGTTAAAGTTTATCCACAACATCATTATGGAAAATTGGAAATGAGATCACATGAAAATTGAAGGAAACATCAGTTGAGAGTTTAGTTACATGGTGTTACTCAAGTTCCATAAATCATAAACACACTGTTTTTACACAAAAGTGTTCTTAACATTATCATAATTTGCTCGCAAAATATATATGACAAAATATTGTTTACACCATCACTGTACACTGTAGCTCTCTGGAACCCTACCATATGGTTAGGCAAGTGGAAATTAATAAATAGTTGTTTGGAGCAGTTGAGTCCATTTAGAACTTTCACTACTGTACTTTATTAAGTATCCTAACTGATTATACACAGTCTTCCATACGGTCCTGTGTTTATATGGTTTGACCATCTCTATTGTGCCAGAGAAAATCAATATCCATTCTTTCTCGAATGGTGCAGTTATCAGGTCCGCCCTTACTCTTTGTCTAATTTAGCATGAATAGGAACACAATGACACTGTATTTCCATTTCCATTTCCATACTATATGTCTGTTCTGTTAATTAAGCTAGCTGTGTTATTATTATATTTTAATTATGATATTGGTGGCTGCAGGTATGACAATGTTTTGAAGTCTGCAAACTTGTCATATATCATTAACACAGGAACATTCTAGATTATAGTTATAGAAAACTGTGTGTTTGCTAAAAGAATTCGGACAGATGTACATGTGCATACACAGTACATGTATGGTGAAACATGTAGCAATTGCAATGGAACTATTGTTATTTGAAACATAACTGTGAAGGTACATGTACATGTACACCTACATGTATGTTGGATCTTTTTATTGTATCATTATTTTATAATTATTTTTAAAGGGCTTGGATCAAATTTAATTAGGCTGTGTTTATTATTCACATACCGAAAATGAGACAGAATTCAAGTAACACTTTTGATTTTTAAGGTTTTCTTTAACATTAACCATCATGTTTAATAGCTGTAGGCGAAATACCAGAAATTTGATAGCAATTTTTTTTTGGTGCTGTTGACTTTTGTTCGATTTCCCTGTAACTTTAGACAGGTTACAAATATTGTCTTGTTTAACTAATAGATCATTGGCTGTAGGCAGGAAGGTTGTCACTTCCATTGACAATGCATACTGTAGCTCGTATTGCCTTTTTGTGGACAGAGGATAAGATGTGGGGGGGGGGGGAGCCAAATGAGTGTAATTAACTTTTAAAGGGAATGTTTAAATATTTGATATATACAGTAGATCTAGGTTTTCAGGCATGATTTAGATCTACATGTACTATACATGTAGAGCAAACTCTACTTAAGTTCCCCAAACCATTACAGGCATAATTTTAATCTTCCAGTTTTATGTAAATCACTTTAAACAAAATTTGGCTAAGGGCTATACATATGTACATTTATATACATGTAACTGTTGTGTATTATTATATTATTTTTTCATCACATTGTTATCCAGTAATAAATCTCTTGTTAATTTTGTATTCTGGTAATTCAGTTTAATAGGAAACTCCATCTTTCTAAAGGATGGAGCCCTTTTGTAACATGCATTTTTGCCATTCTCTGTACACTTTCAAGTCATGGAATAAAAAAAATTATATTTTGTTGTTATTCTCTGATGACTAAAATGTATTTAAAATATATTGGATGATTTGATAGGGCATCAAATATCTTAAGATGCATCAACACATTAACGTTGAGACTGTTAGTGCATACCAAGTCTTCAACAAAGAGAATTGGTACTGATGGTGGCACTAGATTCAAGAACAAACCTTTCTGGGTTTTTTTTCTTCAAATTTATCCCTGAAGACTGTTTGCAAAAGGAAGGTCTGTTGTTGTGCAAATATTTCCTGAAAATGTCAAAACTGTTCACCTTTTGATATTCCTTGCACTGGTATTGTCTAGCCAAAGATTTACAATACCATAGATTTATTTGAGTTGTGCGAGAATATGCTCAAACAATATCTCCTGTACATACATGATGTATCTCTACAGTATGTATATTTGTGCATTTACAAGTTGTCAAACAAATTATTTGAATTGATCTCCAAGGAAATGTCAACTGATACTTGATAACTTTGTGTTTTTCCATTTCTTGATATCCAATGAACAAATGTTTACTTTGTGAATGATCATTCTTAAAGGCTCCCTTGCTTTGCCTTAGCACCATGAATGTTGTCTAATGTTGACAACCCAGTTATTGGGAGATGTAACAGTATCTATTCTTTGTATTTCTTTCTTTTCTTTTAGGTGTAAGCCAAATGACACAAACCTATGAAAATATCGCAGATGAGGTGGTTTGGGATGAGGTTAGTTTGTCAAAAAAATTGTCCCAGTTCTATATCAATCTCTTTCATCATTTGTCTCCCCCCCCCCCCCTTTCTCTCTCCCTCTCTTTCTCTCTGTGTCTCTCACTCTTTCACTTTTTATTTCCTTCCTGTTTTTGTAATTATAGTTCTTTTACTTTATCTTCATATCTATTCCTTTTAACTCTGTAAACCTCTCTCTTTCTCTCTCTCTCCCTCTCTCTCTCCCTCTTTCTCTCTCTCTCTCTCTCTCTCTCTCTCTCTCTCTCCTCTCTCCCTCTCTCTCTCTCTCCTCTCTCCCTCTCTCTCTCTCCCCCTCTCCCTCTCTCTCCCCCTCTCCCTCAATATCAATATCAATATCAATATCCATCTATACATGTATATATCGCTCTCTCTCTCTTACTGCTTATTATCTCTCAATCTGTAATGTTAAAGCCCAGTCTGTTTCATAAAACTTGATATCAATAACAAGTTACAAGCTACTGTTATAAGCTACTGAAATCATGGCATCTAATTGGCTGAGAGCAAACTTGATATCAATAACAAGTTACAAGCTACTGTTATAAGCTACTGAAATCATGGCATCTAATTGGCTGAGAGCAAACTTGATATCAATAACAAGTTACAAGCTACTGTTATAAGCTACTGAAATCATGGCATCTAATTGGCTGAGAGCAAACTTGATATCAATAACAAGTTACAAGCTACTGTTATAAGCTACTGAAATCATGGCATCTGATTGGCTGAGAACAAATTTGTCATAGAAATTTAGCAGTTGTTATACATGTAGATAACAAGTTTTATGAAACGGGCCCCTGATCTTTCCTTCTTGACAAGTCTCTTACATGTTATTCTTTCTGGTCAGAAGTTTCTCAGCTGGATATTTTTTTTTTTTAATTCACTACACAATTTAAATTCTGTCAGTACAAATGTTTGTAATGATGCTAGGTACATATTCTAGTGTACATGTAGACAAGAACTGCATTAATGATTTAAATGAGTTGTTGGGATACTTTTATGACAGCCCTGTGATTGTTTTCTTTACTTAGCAATTTGAATGGGCCATGGGGAGCGGTATTGTAGCAGATGAGATGCTGGAAATTACAGTCGTCAGCTTCAACAAATACCTTTCCAACAAGTAAGTTTCTGTTCAAATCTACCTGTTTCCTTCTCTTTTACTTTCTAACCATCCTCATCTCTTTTTTGGTCTGAAATTGTTTTAAAGGCCCACTGCACTACTTGTAGCTACTTGCGCCCTCTATGTAACAAACAATGCCTAATCGGTGACCATTGGTCCCCCATGATCCTCTTTTTCTTATGTTAACTGAGAGCTGAGTTGATGAGATAACCACCTGTCCAGTGACCTTGCAGGGCAGTCTAATCCCTCCTGTAAACTACGGCAGATAAGCTTTAAAACTCAGTATCACACACTTTCTCCATCTCACCCTGCCTCTCTTTCTCTCTCTCTGTGATTCCCTCTGCACATGTGATTATAAATCCCCTCCAAAAAAATGGAGCTTGGTGATTTTCATGAATCTTAGAGGACAGATCAAATTCAGTTTGCACAGGATAAAGATTAGCTTCTGCACCAACCACGTTTTAGACTACTTTGAGCTGTAGGCCTAAGTGGAGAGCGACACATCAGAGAGAGAGAGAGGAAAAAAGGCCCACATTTATTTGATTAAATGAGGTGCTTGCTCTTTATGATGTTATTGATGACCCGTTTTGTTTCATCAGATTAGAACGACTTGCATGAAAAATTCACTATTTTTTAAAGGACCCTTAATATGGAATAGTATACCTCAGGAAATTAAAAAATGCAAAACTCAAATCTTTTCAGTATTAATAGCATGGGCAAGTTTGACACTTTTTTTTACTCTGATTATACATGATAGTATGTTTTAGTTTGTTTTTTGTTGTGTTCTTTTGTTCTTGTTTTCCTGTATGTGTGTTTTTAGGGGAGGCTTTCATATAAGGAATCCCTCCTTTCTGCCTATCCCAAATGCTCTTATCAATTCCTGTTGTAATTTGTTATCACTTTCTTGTTGTTTTGTTATTCAATTCTGTATTTGTATGTTTTAAATGTTTTTATGAAGAGTGTTGGATAAACTTTGAATTGAATTTGAATTGAATCTCTTGGGTTGTCAGGTCGATAGGGTCATTCAGGATGGTGCTACAGGAGGTGATGGAGAGAGGGTCAGTGAAGATTGGAGAACCCCTCCTGGACAGTAACAACAGAGGCATGCATGTGAGTAGTCCACATTCTCTACCTTTTTTTAATATATTTTTTTTTAATTATTGGGACCCTACAAAAACAAGCTATGCTTTCCAGTAGGTTCCTGTTTCATTTCATAATTTTGAACTTACTTTGTTAACTATGTTCTTTATTATGCAAACAATTGTTATATGAAATGAAATAAAATTAATCAATCAATCAATCAATCAGTCTACATCATCCTCCCTTACACACATACCACACAGATCGCACAACCCCCGAAAATGCAAGGGTAAGAATGAAAGGCAAGCACTGTCTTCGGTTTAGCGTTGAGGGTGTGGTAATTTCATAATGTACTACACCCCCCTGTACATGTAAGTAAGGTCCATGATGTAGTCAACCTTAATCACATAACCTGCCCCAATTGCTTTCATTGCAGGCACAATATAACCACATAACAATGCCAGTACTCAACTTTATCTTTAAGAATCTGAATGTACTTTGAAATCAGACAAAAGATTAAGGCTGTATTGTAGTACTTCAGTGAAAGAGTTTGATTGAATCAAGAGCATTCAAGCATCAGTACATACATCCATGTAGTCTCAGTGCACACAGTAATTGCATGCACTCAAGCATGTAAAATGCAATGTGTCTTCTTTGATAGGTTATAAGTGTTGTAAGAAGAAGTTATAGTAACTCCAGTAACTCAAGGGCTGGCAAGAAATCAAACCTTGCTTAAATCACTGATTTTTAGTCATGATTTTTTTTTAGATATATGTAATTTGAATAACTTTCTTTCCATTAGTAGTTCTTTCAATTGTCCCCACAGTTATAAGCTTAATATTTTGTAAAAATTTCTTTAGATATTTATTGAATTTTTCTCTTAAAAAATTGCATGAGATTAATATGCTGTATAGTGTATACGTTTTCTATTTGATTTGATTAACCGATTTTATTTTTTACTTTGTAAAGCGCAAAGAGAAACTTCTGTTTATTATGTGCTCAATAAATCTATCTTTATTATTATTATTATATAAATGGGAGCCAAGTGGATCATGTATTAAGCCTTAATTGAGAGAATTCAGTAGTTGATGTATTGAAATAATCTCAAATATTCTTTAGCCTGCGATAGTTGGTTTATACATTTGCAAACCATGTCAAATCAAACTGAAGAAAAAGAATTCAAACTATGCATGTATGCTGTTTATCCAAACAGGTTGCCATCTTCTTTGAGGTGTTCTACCAGGCGCCGGACGGCACTGTGGGAGATTGGCAGCAGGAGACCTTCACGGCCCCTCCTCCTTCCCATCATGCATCAGATAACTTGGGTTTCATGGGACAGGAGATGGACTTCGATGAAGACGGGTCTCGGTCCGTCTACTCAGAGAGCTTCCAGCTCATGAAGAAAGGGGCGCACCATGGGTCCTCACAGAGTCTGAGCTCTAACAAGAGGTTTGTAAACTACTAATCCTTGGTGACCAGTGACATGGCATGAGTCCACCAGTAGAGGGGGCACTAGTCGTACTCAGAAATTTGAATTTAAAGGGAGAGAGTCATCAGCTTCTATGTGCAGAAGGTCATAATTCGCTGACACCAGACTTTTGTTTACTCAACACCCCCCCCCCCCCCTTGAGCAAAAAAAAAAGTTAAAATTGTGGTTACCATCTTTAAAAAAACTTTTTGTAGAGCCAGGGGTGGGACCCCAGACCCAAAAGCCACCCCCCCCCCCCCCGATCCACCATTGTCTATAAATACAAGTGCTATTTCCCCCCCCCCCCCCCAAAAAAAAAGAGTTTTAAAAAGCTAGAAAGTATGAACGTGTCCGACATCCATTAATATAATCATTGTAATTAGATTGCACAGAAAAATATAAATCGCCCAACTTTACCTTTTCTCCTCTAATATATATATATATATATATATATATATGTATATAATATATGCTGTAAATGTATATATTTAGGATTGATATATTTCTGATTCTCCTTCATTTCCTTAGTTCAAAGAGCATGCTTGGCAAGATGAAACTGAAGAAAAAGAAGAAGAAAGATGAATACGTAGCAGATGTTGGTATAGAGAGGATTGGCAGTAAGTATACAGGGCAAGGCTTTCTTACACTCTAATTAAGATGCATGTGTGGGATTATATTCAGGAAGGAAAACAAATGTAGCCCAAGAAGGAAAAAAGTTATCAATTTGTAGTCAAAAATGATTGTTCAGTGCCGACATGTATTCTTGAGCAGGTTTGTTACTTCACATAGTTCAAAGAAGTTATGGGAGAAACTAAAATTTTCTTGAAGATTGAAACAATGAAATGGATCGTTCATACACACTGAAAATTGAGTATTACAGCATTTATTTAAATAGGGATGTTTGGAGCAATGATATTTTTTAATGCAAATGTATTGCATCCCTTTTCTTGTACGAGTTAATGGAACAATTGATATGGTTGGTGTTCATCTGATAGACTTCAATTGTATTTTCTGGGAAAGCATGCAAGTTTGTTTTAAGTTTTACAAGAATTTATGATTTAGCTTGGGATTGAGATTATAGCTTCTTCATGGTGTTTGTGGGGGGTTCAATGTTCTTAGTTTTATTAATACATTGCAGGTTGATGATGTAATGTTTATTGCTTTATAACAGTCTACTTGGATTGATGTGTGTCTTGGGCTTTTATTTTTTCCTGTGCATTCATGTCAGGATATGCCTTGTAGAATTTATCTGTGTTGTTACTGAGTGGCCTTCCAACCTAGGCCTTAATTGATGGAGATATTAAGTCTTGCATGTCTCTCTTTGAATATTGTGACATGCTAATTAAATTGTAATACAATCATAAAATGTATTCTAACAGTTCGCAAGTTATGTAATTTTACTTCACTTCATTGTAACACTTCCATTCCATGCATACTTCTTTGCCCACTTACTGCCTTAGCCGTTATGCATCCACATGTATTGACATTTGGGGGCTTTTGAGCTCCTAGTTATTCATTCCATCCTAATTCGCTTTGATGTTATACTGGTACTGTAGTTCACTGATGCCCTTTTCTCGTCCAAAATGTACCTTTTCCCCTAACTATTAGTACCTAATTCTACACATGAGCCAACAGAGTCTTTTATTTGAATGTTTTGAATATCCCCTCTGTCTGTCACAGAAAAACATAACAAATCTATTGCACCTCAGGGCTCTTTTGCATTTACAGGTGTACTGCAGTCATGCATAGATGTTATAGTTAACTAAATCACTCTTTTCTATTGTATGTGCCTCCCATTAGTAAGCACTTCACATGAAAATATTTGCTCCTCATTGTGGGGCTCTTCTGCTCGTAATGAATCTATACATGTACCTTACTTGTAATAGTTCACTCATTCTATTCAGTTCCATGTTCTTCTGCTAACCACACCAACCATGTCCTACTTTAGAAGTATAGTTCACTCATTTATTCTTTCTATTCCTTGTACCTCTCTCTATACTAACCTCCTCATACTATCTATTGCCATTAGGAACTCTTTTGCACATATTGGCCCGAATTCACAAAGGAGGTTTGTCGACAAACCTCCTTTTGTTTCGTCAAACCTCCTTTTGTTCTTTACAAACCAGGTTTGTAAAAAACGCATAAAAACGCGTCATATGACGTACAAAAACCGAGGTTTGTCGACAAACCTCTTTTGTGAATTTGGGCCATTGAATCCATGCTTTACTAGCAAGCAAGCTTTCAGGAAATATCAGAAAATAAATGCTCTTGTTTGTTTTTAAATAGGGGCAAATGAAAGCAAGCTAAATGAGAAATCTGTTTGCTACACCACCATCTGATGATTTTGAAAATTCTATTCCATGCACGTTTTTCTAAGAACGACATCACTGTAGGTGTTATAGGTGACCACATGTACATGTACAGTACTTGTAATTCACTCAATGCATTCTAAACACCTTTCTTTTCTCGCCATCAAATCCCATGCATTTGAAGATCTTATGCTTATATTAAATCCATTCTTTTACTTTAGTAGTTAACTAATTCTGTTCCGTCCCATGCATATAGTTCTACTAACCACACTTACCATGCCTTAACTTAGATGTTATAGTAACACTAACTCACTCATTCTATTCTATGCATAGTTGTCTATACTAGTTACGTCATTTCAGAATAACATCTACATCTACATGTATTCCCCTTTGGGGCTCTTTTGCACTTATTGAATTCCTTCTCTACTTCAATGTTATAGTTACGATTCCACTCACTCATTCTATTTTATTCCATGCTTATTAATATTTTTCTTCATGTATTTTTCTACTTACCACACAAACCATGCATTACATACATGTACATGTTATACATGTAGTTAACTAATTCACTCGTTCTATGCACCTCTCTCTACTAACATCCTCATACTAACATCTATTGCCCTGCGGGGCTCTTTTGCACGTATTGAATCCATGCTTTACTTGGACACAGAGGAGGCACCGCTCCTGGAGATCGATGAGATGGACGTCAGCGTGATGGGGGATGAAAGCGACGTTGAAGAGGACCCTGGGATCCCTCCGTATAAGAAGATGGGGCCTATTGGCAGTGAGAATCCGGCACAGAAGTTTCAAGATTTCCAGGTTGGCTAGATCTCATTTCATTAAAACTTTTTGTCAATGATAATAATGAATAAGATTTTGGTGCCAAACCCACTTGAAGTCAGACCCTCAAAGCAAACTAGTGCAAAGGATAAAATCACATGAAACCATCTGCAGTATACTCAAAAGAACAACTGGGATATCGGCATACAAAAACTGTAAAAAAGAACAATGAATTATATGCCAAATCAAACATACGGTACACATTTTTAGATATTTGTTTAATACTTCAAGTGATCTGCTATCACAATTCTCTTGAGGGAGAGCATTCTTTCTCCTCACTTAGCACTGAGCTTAGGAAGAACAAGAAATCCATATGTTTGAGAGTGTGAAGAAAAAAAAAAAATCGTTTTTGAGAGTGGAAAGAACTAGATTGAATGTACCAGTAATGATTTGTAATGTTGTACTGTGGAGCAGAGCCATGGACACGATGAGATAATACCAAAAGAATAAAAGAAAAGGGTTTAAAGAGATATTGTCCGCTTCTTTCTGATATGAATCTTGTTGGAAATGTTAATTAATCTAAAATGTAGAGAAATACATTCTAAATGGAAATGGGGATGGTAAGTGCATTCCTCTTGAGCTGAATTTATTCAATTTTAAGGTTTCAAAAAAAAATTGCCTTTCACAATTCATAAGGTCCATTCATTCTATCATGCATGCTCCTCCTGGCCAACGTTAACTCTCATTTTTCACACGTCCCCTATTTTCTTTTGAGCCACTCTGTACATGTTTTGCTGTATATTAATCAATAGACAGGCACTTCAGCCGAGGCTGACAACAATAGCTCATTGTGTAACAGATGTTTATTCTAAAGTGTTCCAGTTTCGCAGACTCTGTGCTGGAAGAATTGCGCAATGTCAATTAAATTTTTGATGTTTATGGTGCTTGTGGAATGAATATGCAATTTAGGATAAATGTAGTATTGAAGTTATTTGCATTCTAAAGTTTATTAAAAAATGATTTACCGGTATTGCTAAGTACAACAAACCCCAGAAATGCAATGGATGCTCTAGAGAGAAAATAGTAATAATTCAATTCAAGATGAATTATTATCAAACAAATATACTTTTTAACTATAATTCATGTTGAAGCAATCATACAGAACATTTGTATGTATATTTTACAGAGATATTAGGTTTTTTTTTTGGTATTATTTATCTTGTTGAAATCAGCGTTACTTTGCATCAAACTTCACGTTTCAAGAGTCATTTTAGATTTATAGAGAAAAGAGGTGCCTTTTAATCTAGTATATCTGTATTCATTAGCCGATTGACGACTGAATTTGCACAATCCCATAGGCATAGTTTTACAGGTAACATCTGGTTCCCAGACACAATGTGTTAGCTTGCCAAAACTTGTAATGAACAAGTAGCCTGTGTTACAAGGCTCAAAATACACAGGGGCATAATCCCCTCCGTCAGATCGGTCACGGGGGCGAATGCAAAATTAAAAATCGCCCCCGTGGAATTATAAAATAAAGATTATCTTTTCTGTTTTAACTTTCACACAATATTGAGTTTCAACTTTCAAAACTTAAACCAATGAAATGGAAGTCAGATTAACGTGCAGCATTTCTCGCTCAAATTTTTCAGTGTCTAGAGGTCGCCATACTGTAAACAAATGTACACAATATTACCAATACAAACCGTGAAAGCCTGCAGTGCAGTGCGTCCATCAGCAATTAAATACTACATGTAGCTGCGCCGGTAGTACCGGTGTGCAGGCTGCATGCCGCCCCATATCAGCTGGCGCAGATAGGCTCACAGGGGCTCTTTTATTTTTGAAGAGCCCCCGTGGACAAAAAATTAATTTGAGCCCTGCTGTGTTATAAGTGTGCTTTTCAGAAAATTATGTTTGTGTGAGAAGTGACAAAGTTAATGTCAAAGCAGGAATGTTATTGTTCAAGGAAATGTAGCAAGTTTACTTGAAAGATGACAGTAAAGTGAAATCCGGTTAACTGCTAAAAATTATTCATAAAATTACCAAGTTTTGTAATTTTTAAGTTTGTGACAAGTTGATTTGTCCTGATTTACATTTCGTATGAATGTGATAAATTGAAGCTTACATCTAAAATATTCATCAAAGGCCCTTATTCAAGCATTGTTGAGTTACAAAACACACAAAATAAAAATAAAATTTACAAGGGTTTTGAATAATTTAGTTGTTAACTGTATTTAAAAATAAGGCTCTGAAAAGGTTAGGAACGATGTTAATCATTTTGATCTTTCGGTCATCTTGACCTCAGGTATCCATCACCGTACATGAAGCCAGGCAATTAGCAGGACTGGACATTGACCCGGTCATCTGTGTTGAGGTTGGAGACAAGAAGAAATACACCAGCGAGAAGAAATCTACCAACTGCCCCTTCTACAATGAGGTGAGTATCGTTCACTCTTGACAACCAAGGCAGGGTTTCACAAACCTGTAATAAGTACAAGTTCACTGACATCCCATTGAAATGCATTTATTAAGATTAACATGTTTGTTTTAATTGGGATGTCGGTGAACTTGTACTTATGACTGTTCGTGAAACGTTGCCGAGCTCTTCTCAATTTGCTCTCTACAGAAAATGTTATGAACTTTCATTTTCTTGTTATTGATGACTGAATAGATTTGTTTCATACAAGGCAAATGGGGTGAGTATCATTTACTGTCGTCATCCATCTGAAAGCAACAAATTGAGTTGGGTTTCACAAAAATCTCAGCATTATATTCGAGAAATAATATAAGAAGCATCTTGCTTGTTGTATTAATCATGACTTTACAAAGTGTGAAGTCTCCCATTTAAAAGCCCCTTCTACAATGAGAGTCATTTGCTGTGTCCATCCGTCTAAAAAACATACATGCTACACATGTTGGGTGTCAGAAAATGTCAACAATATGTTAATAAAAAATCATCATAGTCCTGTTTATTACAGTGTATGTGCTGTACTGTGACATCATTTGGAATAGTGGGATGAATGGGTATATGGTGGTTTTGACTTCATGGTGGATCTTTCCAAGAAGGCTCTGCCTACCCAACCAAACTCCACACTTTAAAACCTGTGAATAGTGACAAAAACAGTTCAATGCTAATGAAGCATTTGAAATGAATTATACTGACTATTGTTTTACCTGACTACTAGAATAGCATGTATATGCTTGTAAGTAAACAGTCAAGGAGCCAACGGCTTTAAGTCCTCTAGCTCCGAGAGACTAGGTAATGAGGATTAATGCCTTACCAAGGGGCATGGGCGTATTGAATTGCTTTTGTACCTGGGATCTCCCGGTTACGAGACCACTGAGCCAGAAAACTTATTGGAATATCAACATTTCTGTGTGTTTTTTTCCATTTGACAGATGTTTGTGTTTGACTACCATGAACCACCAGGGATCATGTTTGACAAGATCGTCAAAATCACAGTAAGTTATTCATTATCTACTTCAATCTTTTCCACTTAAATGCTTTTAAAAAAAGTTCATACATATTATATAGTACATGTATATTATTGCTCGGAATTAACACTTACCATTGGTGCTTGTGCAAATGTCTCTTTTGTTTTTATGCGAGCAATAATCTAAATCAAATCACAAGAAATCAAAATCAGGACAAGTAGTAGGTTGATGTCTGAGCCTGCATTTGCATGAGATTAAAACAGACAAGCGCCAACATTGTAAGTATTAGTTCCATGCCATTTCAGTTGTTATGACTATTAACATTGTTTTTCTAAGCATAAAAGATAGCGTTGTTTTCAGAATATAGCCCCTGTTTCATTTCGAAACGAATCATGGCTTTAAGAATGGTACAGTGAAACCTGTCTATAAAGACCACCCAAGGGAGACAAGAAAAGTGGTCTTTATAGGCAGAAGGTCTTTATGTACAGGTGCCTATAGTACATGTTTCAATAAGAAACCATTTTGAAGGGAGAAAACAAATGTGGTCTTTGTAGACAGGTGGTCACTAAAGCATGTTGAATGTATATTTATGATTTCATGTACTCTCTCTTCTTTACCCAGGCTCTACATTCCAGAAATGTCTTGCGGTCTGGGACGGTGATTGGATACTTTAAGTTTGACGTAGGCACACTATACCAGGCACCAGGTATATATGACGGTCAAGTTCACCTTGTTCATTGAAGATGCTTTTTGGGAAACTCCCTTTCAAGCCTTTTTTCAATGACAAATGACAAAAATCAGTGACAAATCTGCTGATAACCAATCAGAAGCAAGGATTTTCACTAGCTTATAACAAAAAATGTCATTTGTCATTGATGTCAAGTTTTGTGAAATGATGTTTAAATGTGAATTTTCCCTCTCAGCTTACATTTTCTCACTCCCCCAATCTATTTCTCTCTCTCTATCTCTCTCTCTATCTATCTATCTATCTCTCTCCCTCCTTAATTACCCACTCTCCTCTCTTTTCCTCTCTTTCCCTCTCTTTCACACTCTCTCTCTCCCTCTCACCTCACTGTCTGCCACTCACTTCTTCTCACCCCTCCTTCTCCCTTCTCCACCTCTCTTCCTCTCCTTCTCCCTCTTACTCACACTCTCCCAACGCCCTCCCCATACCACTTCATTCTTATCTATCTGTAATTCATTCCTCAACTTGTGCCTCCATTGTGCCTCCATGCAGACCACGCGTTCAACAACAAGTGGGCCATACTGACTGACCCGAACGACGTCAATGGAGGTCCCAAGGGGTACGTCAAATGTGACATCTTGGTCATGGGTAAGGGTGACTCGGTCAAGCCTCCCAAGAAGACCAAAGACGACGGTGAAAATATTGAAGGGTAAGATGATTTCCTCGTCTTAATCTTCTCATTAACATCTTTCTCATGTTGGTTGATTTTCTTAACAAGCAACACACTGCTTTAGTCAGTTTTTGTCACAAGTACTTGACAGAACACGGATTCAGTTTATGGCAAGCAAGTTAGGAGATTATATTCTTGTTATAATTATAATCTTGCCTTATTCACAAATATTATTCTGTTCTTCTTGAGGGTCCTGCTATTATAATTGTTGAAATTTCATAAGTGTGAATAAAGAGAAGGAAAGCAAAAAGAAACCTTCATATTAATCGCTTGAGATAGACCTTATTTTACCAAAAGTGTTGAATAAACCAATAAGGGAGAGGCTTTTCATATATATTTTCCTATATCTATATTTTGTTAGTAGGAGGGAAGTGTGTGCCTGAAAAGAGAATAACAATTAAAAGAATATAAGAAATGAAGAGATATATGCCTTTATCACTTCAATATATGTGTGCTGTTAAGTTGCACATTGGCAGCACTGTTCATGATTAATGTGGAGACAACATATCTATCAGTAATAATGAATTATACAAAAAATCATGTAATTGGACCATCTTTTGTAGGAACTACCTCCTCCCCGAGGGTATCCCAACGATCAGACCGAGAGCCACATTCAATGTGCGTGTCTACAGGGCTGAGGGTCTACCTATCATGAACTCTGGTCTACTAGCCAACGTCAAGAAAGCTATCACTGGAGAGCTCAATGATCTAGTCGATCCCTTCGTTGAAGTCACATTTGCAGGGCAAACGGTAATCCTTATTGCTGTTACAGTATTAAATCTCTCTTTCTCACTTTTTTTGTTTTTCTTTTTTTTTAATATAAATTTCTCTTTCTCTTTCTCTTGCCCTCCATTTCTCTGTCTTCCTCTCACTCTCACTATCTCTTTCTCTCACTCTTCCTATATCTTTCTCTCACTCTCCCTTTCTTTTTTCTCTCACTATCCCTCTATCTTTCTCTCACTCTCTCTTTATCTTTCTCTCGCTCTCCTTTTATCTTTCTCTCACTTTCCCTTTCTGTCTTTCTCTCACTCTCCCTCTATCTTTCTCTCACTCTCCCTTTCTCTTTCTCTCACTCTCCTTTTCTTTCTTTCACTTCCCCTTTCTGTCCTCATCTCACTCTCCCTATCTCTTTCACTCACCCTCCCTTTATCTTTCCCTCACTCTCCTTTTCTCTTTCTCTCACTTCCCCTTTCTGTCCTATCACTCTCCCTATCTCTTTCTCTCACTCTTCCTTTTTCCCCTCTCCCTGTCTCTTTCTCTCACTATTCCTCTCTCTTTCTCTCCCTTTCTCTCTCTCTCCCTTTCTCTTTCTCTCACTCTTCCTTTCTCTCTCTCTCTCTCTCTCTCTCTCTCTCTCTCTCTCTCTCACTAATGTACCTCCCTATGTTTCTCAGGGGGAAGGGAGTATGACTCCTCTGCCCCAGCCCATGAATCACTGTCAAACCAGAAACTTCAGTGCACATGAAATCTTTGCAATTTTTGTCAGTTGCTCAGATTTGCACAAGTTTCATGCTGAGAAATAAATGAATGACAAGTGACCCAACAATGAATTTCTGCAATTTGCAAAGATTTCTTGCCTTGGAAATCCCTTTCATTTACAAACTGTGATAGTATCCTTTTGCGCAAGCTTCTTGTTTGCAGTGAGCTAACTTTTATAATGATAACACTTGTTATATCGAACGATAGCAGATTGTCAAGCATTTCATTATAACATTCCTATTTTCATGATGCGTTCCTGTAGGGCAAGACATCGGTGAAGAAGCACCGGTATGATCCCAACTGGAATGAACAGATCTGCTTCAGTGAGATGTTTCCCCCGCTGTGTAGGCGCATGAAGATCGTTCTCAAGGATAAAGACAGCATGATCGACGACACGATCGGAACCCACTTCATCGACCTTGCCAAGATATCGAGTGAAAATGATGAAGGTACAGCATAATATGGATTAGAGTAGGGCACTATTAATTGTTTATGAATCTATTGGTGTTAAAACAAAGAAGGAGAAGAACAAGAAGGAGGAGGAGGAGAAGAAGAAGAGGAAGGTGAAGAAGAAAGAGGAGGAGACTTATTTGTGTATATTAATATTGATATTATACCTCCAATGTGGGGTATAGTTCAAAGGAACAAAATAATTTTGAAGAGCTTAAAATGCTTGGTTACTTAGCCCCATTGAATGTGTAGGATTTGTTCAATTTCTGTTCCTGTATACAGGGTAAAGGGCATTATGCACTATGCCTAACCCTTAACCTCACCCTATTCCTGACGCTTAAACCTGACCAAAACCAAATGCCATACATAGCCCTAACCTGATATCTTTGGTGATATAAGTCCTAGAGCAAATGGCAGGTCACCAATCAATGTGTGTAGAGTTTGGAGAGAAGAGCGATTCGAATAGTTCTATTGGTCCCTACTAACCATATGATAGATTATACCACTGTGTAATCCTCATACTGTTGCTCAACCTGCCTATTTTCTAGGGTTCTTGCCAACATTTGGACCCAGTTGGATCAACCTGTATGGCTCCACCAGAGACTACAATGCGGTGGACTCCAATCGCAAGCTGAACAAGGGTGTCGGGGAGGGCTGCATGTACAGAGGACGACTCCTGATAGCCATCAAGACAGAGGTCCAGGATAGTACCCTAGAGTCAGGCGCGGTCAGGGTGGATACAGAACCCTGTCTACCAATCTCAGAGGTGAGAAAGATGTGCAAAGTGGGGTGGGGTTGGGGAGGGCTGCATGTACAGGGGACGACTCCTGGTAGCATTCAAGACGAAGGTCCAGGATAGTACCCTAGAGTCGGGCGGGGTCAGGGTGGATACAGAACCCTGTCTACCGATCTCAGAGGTGAGGAAGATGTGAGGTGGGGTTGGGTTGGAGAGGGCTGCATGTACAGGGGACGACTCCTGGTAGCCATCAAGACAGAGGTCCAGGATAGCACCCTAGAGTCGGGCGGAGTCAGGGTGGATACAGAACCCTGTCTACCAATATCAGAGGTGAGGATGATGTGAGGTGGGGTGGGGTTGGGGAGGGGTGCATGTACAGGGGACGACTCCTGGTAGCCATCAAGACGGAGGTCCCGGATAGTACCCTAGAGTCGGGCAAGGTCAGGGTGGATACAGAACCCTGTCTACCAATCTCAGAGGTGAGAAGGATGTGACGTTGGGTGGGGTTGGGGAGGGGTGCATATACAGGGGACGACTCCTGGTAGCCATCAAGACAGAGGTCCAGGATAGCACCCTAGAGTCGGGCGGGGTCAGGGTGGATACAGAACCCTGTCTACCAATATCAGAGGTGAGGATGATGTGAGGTGGGGAGGGCTGCATGTACAGGGGACGACTCCTGGTAGCCATCAAGACAGAGGTCCAGGATAGCACCCTAGAGTTGGGCGGGGTCAGGGTGGATACAGAACCCTGTCTACCAATCTCAGAGGTGAGGAGGATGCGAGGTGGCGCTAATGATGATGGTGATGAGGATGATGATGATGGTAATGATGGTGGTGATGTTGATGAGGATGATGAGGACGATAATAATGGTAAGGATGATCTTTTGGTATAGAGAAATCTTTCAATCTCAGAGGTGAGGATGATGCGAGGTGGGGTTGATGATGATGGTGGTGATGAGGAGGATCATAAAAGTGATGGTGATCTGGGGGGTATTTCACAAAGATCCTAGGTTTAACTTATCCCTTAGTTGGACTAAAAATGTATGGAAAGCCGTTGTCATCTATGACAATATTCTGTACAAGTTACCGTAAATCTCCGTGTATAAGGCGCACCCCTATTTTTTTTTGCCGACACCAACTGAATCGGCTCTTTTCAGCATGCGGTCCCGTTCGGAAACCAAAGCCATGATGCAGGGAATTGCGAAGGACTTTTTATTTATTACGACTTTACAGTCAAAAAGTCAAAGTAAAAAAGAATAGTAACAATGTTGTTTTTAAACTAAAGATGACAGAAAAATTTTCCTCCCGAGGAATGATACTGCATGATACAGGTGAGTGAGCTGGAGACACGGGAGAGCTTAGGCCGGCAAAGTGCTTTGTGAAGGGGTATAATTTATCGAGACTGAAAAAGAAAAAAAGAAAAAACTCTCTTCCCTTCAAATTAGGAACGTAGTTTAACTTCAAATAGTAGATCCTATTCTTTATTTGCATTATGTAATTCATGTTGAGACACAGAGATTTTTGGAAACCACTAAAAAGTAGCATTTTGAGAACTCAAAATATCCTGTACCTGTGTATTAGGCCCACCCCAGACTTTCGATTTTTCCCGACGGAAAAAAAGTGCGCCTTATACCTGGAGATTTACGGTATTTTAAAAGGCATAAAATGTTGATTCATATTTTCTATTATCGAGGAGATTTCATGTTCTTGATATGGATTTAATAAAAAGTCTAAAATACTGGAATTTTTGCTTTTGGATATTTTTTTTTAAAGGCTACAAATGGCTCTCCATAAACTTTAAGTCCAACTTTAGAGTTTATTTCAACTATTTGAAACATCCCCCTGTTGGTATAGAGAAATCTTTCAATATTGAGGTACATGTAAAGCACAAGGATGATCGTCATCCTGGCGGCATTATGTTTTTGGTGATGTTGTTCATCTTTGTGCCAAGAGCTAGAGATCACTATTTCTCCACAATAATGATAATAATAATAACAATGTATTTATTAGCGCATTTTCCATACATGTTCAAGTGCGCCTTACCATAATGTCATTAACAGAAGAGGTGAGTTTTTAGATATTTTTTTAACGTGTTGAGAGATTGTTGGTTGCGAAGTCATCTGGGTAAATTATTCCACAGTTTGGGAGCAGCAGTTGTGAATGCTTTGTTACCGAGTGTGGGAAGCAGTTATCTGGTATTCTTCCTGGAATTTTTCTGATGAATCTTTTTTTTTCTTCACTCTGCAGGCTGCACCGGGAAGGAAAGATGAATTTTTCTTCTTTGCAAGTCTCTTTGAAGCTTCCATGATAGACAAGAAGCTTGGAGACAAACCAATCACCTTTGAGTTATCCATAGGTAAACAATAGTTCATAACTAGAATGTGTTGAGTTCATCATAGCTGAAATAGATTGTCATTTCAAGTCAGCACACTCGTAGGTTCTATGGAGACATCTTTCCCAGTAAATCAAACAGACTGAATCATATTTATATTTCAGTAGTCTAATCACAATCATAATACAATTTTTTTTTTTTAATAATGTATTCAAGGACTTTGTTGATGTTCTGTACTATGATTATAATTGATAACATGACATGAATGGAATAAAGATTGCTGTACATATAGGGGCCAAAGAATGTGGTCTTCAACATTTTAATCTAGTAGACTCATGGACAGAATGCATTAATACCTCTTTCAGACAGTGTGTTGCTAAAACATTTTCAAACAAATTATGCATATTCCAACTTTGGAAAGTTATCATGCATTTTTGGAATCCTACACAACACATTACCATTAATGTGTCAAGCTCCCATACAATTTCTACACGATTCTGTTCATGACATTGTATTGTATTGTATGTTATATACCTCACTTAAGTAATCCAGCAATCTGATTGGTCGAAATTGCATTCATAAACTTTAACTGTTCCCGAAAATTCCCAGTTACCATGGTTAAAACAGTTCTAAAATCCCAATAACCATGGTTACCGGGAAAATAGTTCAGTCTCCATGGTTACCCCATAGGTTCACATGTTAAAAAATGGTCTGAGCGATCGAGGATACCGTACGTGTGCGAAGAATTGGTCGGTAATTTCAATACAATTGAATCTCGATCGATCTTACCGACAATTTTATCTTGCATTGTTGACATGAAGACGAAAATAAACTTCCAAAAACAAAAAAACAATATCTGCCGATAGATCTTGATCTAAGTTTGTGCCAATATGCATTGCAAAAGTAAAAGAAGGGCCCGTTTAATGGAGCAGCGGCGAAGCATCCGTCACGATAAGCCGTTTTCAATCCATTTTAATGTATATATTAGAGAAAACTGCTATATATGGTGATAGAGCGCGCTGGCCGAGCGGTTTAAGGCGCTGGTTTTAGTTACATCACCTTTTGTACGCAAGAGATCGAATCCCATCTTCGACAAAAGTTTTTTTATTTTTTATTTTTTATTTTTTAGTCTATTTTTTTTTGGCATATAAAAGTATTAATGACTGCTTTAATATTCGAGAAATAGTTGTTTTTATACGCTCTCGGGAAGGTTACAATTGGGCTACTGCCCTCGGCACGCCTCGGGTAATAGCACAATTCTAACCTTCCCTTGAGCGTATAAAAACAACTATTTCTCTCAAAGCAGTCATTAATACTATATTGTATTGAATGTTCCATACTTAGCAACTTTTGACTATTTCCTCTGTAATACCATTCTAGGTAACCATGGGAACCAGATCGATGGACGCAACATGCACGCGGCTCGCACCACCTACGACGAATCAGACTCCGAAGAGGAGCAGCTAATCCAGCCGAACCCGTCTGAACCCGTGCAGGAGGTGGGCGTGTCCATGACCCCACCCATGCAGCCCAAGATGGTGGACAAGAACTACTACTACATGCCGTTTGACGAGAAGAAGCCGATCATGTATCTCAAGTTCACCACCGAGGACCATAGAAGGCGCTTCTATAACATGAACATCCTCTACAAGATCGCAGAGAAATTGGTAAGTCAATATAATGATAATATTATTTTCTCTGCATTTATATAGAGCTTAATAAATGTCTCTTAGTGCTTTACAGTCATATTATTACACCTGTCATCAGATTAAGGCTTGCTCACACACAATGTATGATGTATGCACATTCTCCACTCCCAAGCGCCATTTTACAGATGCTCACTTGCTGAGCAAACTACATTAACATTCGCACCCTATCAGGTACCCATTTAACACCTGGGTGGAGAGTGGCAAATGTAGACTAATGTCTTGCCAAAGTATGTTAGTGTCAGGCTGGGATTTGAACCCTGTACCTGGTGACCTGCAGTCGGGTGACTTATCCACTAGACCACAGCGCCTCTACATGCTGGCCTTTGAGCACCAGATGGGTGTTAATTCCTTAGCATAGAGTTTGCACCTTTTGGGGGGGTTCCGAGGATGTGCTTGTACAGTTTGTTGCTATGATTATTCTTGAATTCTTGGTTTGATAGAAAATGTGTATGTACTGAGGGAAACACTATTGAATGGAATCTTCAAGATTACAATGAACATGTAAATGAGATCTGCCAAGAGAATTAGGTAGAAAATATTGAAGGAAATCAACTTTGTTTTTCCCCCTATCTGGTAATGATGTGCATGAGAGGAACTTTTGCCACCACTACCTTCCTACCCTAGTTGATCATGCATGGCCCAGATAGGAGAAAACTAAATGTTGATTGGCACAAGGCCTTTTGACTTGAAGCAGAGTGAACGATGCACCACAGGTTTTATCATGAATCCAGCGCTACTGGAACCGGAGAGTTTGTGTATTAACTCTTTGGTTGCGTTCTTTACCTCTCTCATTTGCTACATGTGCATATCTGCCCAAAATAAGAAGCATCGACTTATGGTAGAATTACCTTGTACAACCCAATTGGTCTGTAACATTACCATTTTATGGTCTATATTAATTAGCTCTATAACAACCCTTTTATACCAATAGAGACACTAAACCTTGGATTGGAAAATATTGGAGCCTTTGGTATATCTATCCCATGAAGATAACGTCGCACATGGATATTATTTTTGTGGGATATAAAGGGTCAAGAGAATGAGAGAGTTCAGTATTTGATTGGTTCAATATGCTTTACCTGACATAACATATCTATCCCTGATTGTCCTGTTTATAGGAGCAGGGAATAGCTGATGTAACCGACAGACTCTCCAAAGAGAAACCAAACTGTGAGAAAGTGCTACGGAAGGTCTTCAAAGCATTTGTTGAGTCCTGCACGTAAGTATAACGATATGACATTCAATTCAATTTATTCATCATCCAACAATGTTAAAACACATATGACAGTCATAAGTACACAAATTGGCAAATTAATAGATGAAAGCATACATTTTCTAAAAGCACAAGTCTGGTAAAACAGAAGGCATCGAGTGTTTCATATGAAAAATGATAACAAAGTTGATACAGACACAGCGCATGAATGTGGACAATAAGATCTATACATACAGTTAGCAACTCAATTATTCATACCCTTACCAAGTTTCTGACATTTGTTATTATGTTGAAATTGATTTTTCCCCATTTTATGTTTCTTGAGAATGTGACATATCAAAGCTTATTACATCTAAGAGTATTCTACATAAGCCTTATTTCACCAATCCACCTTTCATACTTGAGTTAAGACAAACACAAACAAAATATGAAATTTACAAGGGGTGTGAATAATTAAGATGTAAATGGTACATGTACATGTATATTTCAGTAAAGGTGTTGATTGATTCTGAAAGACATCAACACAATGGACCTAGGATGCTCAATGGAAGAGGCTGAAGCTGCAGCAAAGGACCGCAGAAAACCTGAAGTTTCTCTCCTGTCAAGTGCAGTAATTCATGATACTATGCACTGAGTTGAACTGTTGTTGGTTATCAGAATTAAAGATAAACTTGAGTTCTGGTAAAAAAAGAAAATTAATTCTCACAGAATCTAACGAAACTTACACTGAATGTTCAAGATTACAAATGAATGTCATGTGCCAAACAATTTTGGAAGAAAATGTATACTGGCTGAGTAATGAGCATAGAAAGATAAGGAAATCAGGGTAGTACTAGCCCTGACACCATATGTGTTGTCCCATATACATCTTTTTGTGTAAGTGATTGTTACTTTACCAAGACTCTGCCAAATTTATGATGATTTTGATGACTCCAGAACCTTGCATTACACACCATTACTTACATGCTATATTTTTCTGATCCATTCTACACCTTTTCTTTCACAATGCAATCGCATTACCAGAACTCAAGTTTATCTTTAAGGCAACATGCAAACAAGATATCTTGAGCAAAATTGAAGTAAACAGTGAACTGACTTATTCCATTGATACCTGTATATAAATACCACCCTAGGGAGACAAGAAAAGTGATCTTTGTAGACAGGTTTCTTTAGTACAGGTTTCAATGAGAATCCATTTTTAAGGGAAATAAAAATGTGGTCTTTGTAGAAATGGTTGTCGCTAAACCAGGTTCGACTGTTGTATTGTATACTACATGAATATGTTCTACAGGTCAGATAAATATACACTTTCTAATTATTATCTGCAGACAATTCTCCAAGCTGACAAAGGGCACAGGTGGAGGGGCTAACGCAGGCAAGACTAAGCTGGACAGAGAAAGACATAAATGGCTGCTTTCTGAAATGGTTTGTATTTCACATACTATTCTCAATCTCATCAATAGTGATTTGTCCAAAGACATTGTCAGTGACCCAATAATTTTCCTCAAACAACTATCATCCCAAGTGCTTTGATTGAGAGCCATCTGCTTCACTTTACCAAATGCCAATAATCTTCACTTGCCATATTCCTTAAAACCACATTCTCATTTGATTTCCATAGTGATGCATAAACACTGTACTTGTATATTTACTCATTTTTATATTTATGAGAATATACAAGAATCAATGAAATGGAATTCTCAAGGTGTCTGCCACTCTGTCTTTCCATTTCTGTTATATGTTGATGACGTCGTACGGCTCATCGTGTGACGTCATCAATATATAACAATTTCCTTTAATCATTTTTTACAAGTTTCACACTTCAATTATCATCCCATAGATTCGTACTTAATATTTTGTTATCATTGATCAATTTGTGCTCATGCAATCTCTTTTTGGATATCACTAGCTTTTTTCATAGTCATTCATTGTTCCATCTGCATATGAATTATCATAGGTAGATATACTTGGAATCATTATACTCATGTATCATTACATAATATTACAATTGGATACTAATTCTAACATATGTCTTTACACCTTTTCCCCAAATTTTTAATGCTCTCATTGGCCACTGGACTGGAAACTAATTAATGTCTACAAATTCTTTGATTATTTATTGCGTTTATTCCTTTTACCATTATTTTGCCTGCACATTACATGCTGCTGTGGTTTTATCTGTCGTGCAATTGCCACTTGTCTCCTATTATCAATCATTTGTCATTAACTTTACTACTGTCTCCTTTGTGCTGAGGATTTCAATTGACAAATGTCTGTGCTTGTTTGCTTGCTTTGCTGTGCATGATGCAACTTTAATAATTTACGGAAAATATTTTTATCAATGCTGCACTTGATGAACTTGAAATATATCATATATATATTTCATTTTGCTTTGATATAAACTTACCTAATAATAACATGTGGGTCTTTATGTAATCATATTTTTTTTAAATGTCAATCTAATCCTTTATGATGTTGTGAATGAAAAATTATCTATGGATGTGACAAATGTTTCATTTTCGGTTGTATCTATATATTACATTACAAAAAAAATGATGACTAAATCTACAATCGAAAAAAAATATCGATCACTTTTTTTCCAATTATAAAAACTATGTCATTGAATATTCTTGGACCCAAATGGGGTATAACGACATACACGTGTACACTACCATTGGTGTTAAAATTGCACTGTGGGGGTTCAAAAATAGAAAGTGTTGATGATGGATGCCCAGGAGGTGCTGGGAGATGAACATAACGAGCTCAAGAGAGGGGGGCATGGGACATACAGGGGTGGGGGCGCAGAAAGGTCCCCTAGGGGTGTATCCCCAGCCCAGTCCCCTGTCAGACAATCCCCTAGGAAGGCCAAACCTCGATCTATGGATCTCTTCAATCAGGTATACCCTTACGCTGCCTGCTTAGAGTCTATCGGACTCGGTAGACATGAATTGGTTATGGATGTCCATTAGGTCAGATGATATTGAGGTCAATTTTGCTAGATAAAGTATGTTCACAACTATTCAGAATATGTTAACTTTAGTCACACTCACAATGTGTGTAAAATGTGATAGAAATACATGTATTTCACTTTTGGAAGATTACGTTGTTGTGAAAAATCACTGATAAGGTAAATTAAGGTAAATTAATATGTACTTGTACATGTAGAAAGAAAACAACAGTTGTTTTAGAGCTATTTGTGAACGTAAGATTATCAAATGACTATAGCTCCGTTCATTTACTTTGTTATTTGGGGTAATTCAAAAACTGTTTTGCCGCAAGTACATTACTGTAACTGTTTATGTTCATCGGAAAATAGCATTGGTCATGTACATTTTTACAGAGGTAACCATGCTAGCTTGATCAATGTAGCGAAATGTAGTAGCACACAAAAATGTGTGCCTTTTGAAGAAAGAAACTTTGTTTTAAAAGCCATTGTATATCATGTTTCTGCATCTGTTGAGCTACCTTATGATGCATGCAGACATACCTACTCAACCTTTGCCTTGGTACCTACCTGCCAAACATTTATACAAACAACATTTTGAGAAAGAAACTTTGCATTGTTCAATAACATGCATCCAGAGGGTAATATTCCTCAGTCTTATACAGTTAACAGCTCAATCTTTCATACCCTTACCAAGTGTGATCATTTTTTTTTTAAGAATGTGAAAAATTGTGGAGTTACAGAAATCACAAGAGAATATTAAATTTACGAGGGGTATGAATGATTAAGTTATTAAAGATAAACTCGAGTTCTGGTAATGCGATTGCATTGTGAAAGAAAAGGTGTGGAATGGATCAGAAAAGTTGATCATATAGCATGTAAGTAATGGTGTGTAATGCAACGTTCTGGAGTCATCAAAATCATCATAAATTTGGCAGAGTCTTGGTAAAGTAACAATCACTTACACAGAAAGATGTATATGGGACAACACACACAGTGTCGGGGCTAGTACTACCCTGATTTCCTTATCTTTCTATGCTCATTACTCAGCCAGTATACATTTTCTTCCAAAATTGTTTGGCACATGACATTTATTTGTAATCTTGAACATTCAGTGTAAGTTTTGTTAGATTCTGTGAGAATTCATTTTTTTTTTTACCAGAACTCAAGTTTATCTTTAACTGTAGATGTAAAAACACTCTCATACCTATCTAAAATGTTCAATATGATCCATGTATCTGCATGCTATCCATTTAGTCTTTTATTTGTTGCCTAAAACTAGCTGGCTATATCTATGCAGTTTTTATTGGACATAGAAATTGGTCTTCTTGATACTTGGTAAGGATGCTTGTTTTTAGTTGAATTTGAAACCGTGAGTGTGAATAACTCTTTGGTTGATCAGTAAGTGGGTATAGTTGGTGGGTTTTTCTTTTACCTTGCAAAAATCATAGTTTCTTGCTTAATGGGATATCTTGTTGTGTAAACTTTTTTGTCTCTATTTGGGTGTTATTTCCTTTCTGATCAAAGTTAGATTGTGATCTTGCAGTATCAACCATGAATGAATCTGCATTCCTTCTTTACTTTCATTTCAAAATTTTCAGAAGACTTTATTTAGTGTGTGAGAATTGCAGTTGGGCTAAAGGCACTATTTTTTTTTCATTTTAGGTGGTGGAATAGCGCATTTATCCATCTTGAGAAGCCTAGAAATAATACTTGGGAAATTCAAGCTAAAGGATTGTCACATACAGTCCTAAAGGGGAAAATGCTTTGTTTGTTTTCTTTATAATCAACGTCCTTGTGGCCAAATTGATCAGGGTGCCTGAAAATATAAACCATAGTTCAATTTGTTAACAAATGTCTTTTCACTGGATGTTCAATTCTAATGATTTTTTTGCTGTCCATGACTGATTTAGCATCAACGCACGTAAAATATAAATGCAAATGTACAATTGAATCATTTTAGCCGTAGGATAGCTCTCAACCCATTGCTAATTGGAAACAAGGGTTCCTGTATTAAAGGAAACAAGAGGGTTCGGTAGTCAACCAATTATTATCGACTTGTAATTAGTGTTTCCAATGCCCATGGATGGATAAGGACTTAAACCTCCATAAGCCAGTCCTGTGGATAGGATTGAATGTAGTTTGTCCTTTTTTGTATCTTACAACCATCTTGATTTACTTATGTTCATAATTTCTAAAGAAAAACAATCATGAATTAAGGTGATGCAATAGAGAAAGTAACAATTACTTAAAAGATATTAAGAGCAACATTTCCAAGCGCAACCATTTGGTGACATGGGAGAGAAATAACATCATGTGAATATTTAATTCCTCCTCATTAAATACCTCATTCATCTCATGCCTATCCAATCTTTATTCATGCATGCACTCACTGGTTTTGTCAGGATTTCGATTTGGATGACAACTTCATCACCAGACAGGCATGTTATCCTTTCTTATGTGTTAGAATCACTATTCTTGTGTGTGGGAGTAGCACAAAAGAATTGACAACCAGTCTTTGCTTTTGATGTACTTGTTACATGTATGTTTGTACAGATTACTGTTATAAAGTACTAATACATATTAACACAATGGGATTTTAACAATCTGTTTGTTGTGGAATCTCCACGTTGCCTATCACAAGATAACTTATCAAACGTTATGTTGCACATTTTGAGGTGTTTTTTACCATTTAAATTCAGAGCAAATATTCCATGAAACAATAAGATTTACACTGTTTTCATTTGAGGCAATAGCAGCCAATACAGGTAAATTTATGAATCCTTGCACAAATGGAGTGACCCGTAACACTTACAAGAATTTGTCTGCTTTGTTCAAGGAGATAGTGAGCATTGCTCGTGTAATATTAGTGTATTCAGTTATGTGAGCTATTCAGAAAAAACTCATAACCACACAAATTTTTCTCCCATTATCCTTGTGTGAATGGAGAGACCGTAGCACTGTGCATCTTTGTTTCGATTTGTGATCATTTCTTTGTCGTCATGACTAATATAGAACATGTATATGCTTCCTGTTTTTCCAGAATTTTGTTTATTTACACCAGTGTTATTCATGTTCTGCTTTGACTCTGTGGCAGTAATGCAGTTGGCTTGGGATTGTAACTGCTAGCTCACGATAGGTAGATGCTCTAGACAAAATTATTCACTTTTGAAGAATACTGGTTGCCATCATGTGAATCGCTTTGTCAATGTATTTATAGTGCGTGGCGTGTGGTGTAAACATTTTGCACAGATTTAGTGATGGCATGTATGAGGAGTCAAAAATCTTGTCCTTTCATGGATATTTCTCGTTGTATTTCAGGAGGAAATAAACAAGAAGACAAAGGACTTGTTGAAAGGTAGACGATGGACCCAAAGAGCCATTAAGGAGAAGCTTAAGGCCGTCAGGGGCTTCCTGCATCGTCTGAAGTTCCTTGCTGATGAGGTGGGTTCTAGCTCTCTAATGCTTCATTATGTTTATCAACAATAATCATAGATCACTATGAATATGACGGACAAAGAAAGCGGACAAAACATACAGTTCCTCAGGTAGATAAAGGAACATCCCTTTTACTGCTATTATGTAAAAATGTGTAGAACAGGTGAATATACATGTGACACCTGTTCTACACATTTTTACATAATAGCAGTGAAGGGATGATCCTTTGTCTACCTGAGGAACTGTTTATTTTGTCCGCTTTCTTTGCCGTCATGTTCATAGTGGATACATCTCCAAAAGTCAGAAATTACAGCCATCTTATATTTCATTCCCAATTTTTACTTTAATTGCATTCCATTAAAAAAAATTGTTTACAATACATGCACCTATCATTGCCTCTGGAAAATATTATTGGGAATGGCTCCGTAAGGATCTTTGCGTGATGTACATGTACACTTAGTGGAGAGAGAGAGAGAGACAAATAACTATGTTCATGAAACCCATAACCTATGTAAGTATTTGATAGTTTTTGAGGTTGCATACATTCATGCGTGTGAATGCTTGCGTAATACAAACGATTCCTATTGAGCATTATGATGCACACTTTTGCGTGTGCTGGAAACTCAGTGACCGCTGGAAGTATTCATGGTATGCTTTATGAATATATAATATTACTATTACTGTTATTTTAATTTAAGATAAGGAATTAGTAATAAGATTATATATGTATTGTATTCTTTCCTATTAGCCCCAGAACTGTCTTCCAGATCTGTTTGTTTGGATGATCAGTAACGGTAAGAGAGTGGCTTACACCAAGATCAAGGCCAGGAATCTCATGTATTCTATGGTGGAGGAAGAGAAAGGAGATCTCTGTGGCACCATGCAAACTCTCTTCTTGAAGGTAAGGACTACTACTTTAGGGCAAAACGTAAGGAAGTATGTTAATTGGCGATGGTAGTCAGTTTCCATGTGCAGTAGGTCATTATTTGCTAACGCCAGACTTGATGGAAATAACATTAATGGCTGTACAACCCCCTGTCCACACACAACATTTTCCGTGATTAGCTATACCGTTTCGCGATAGTGATACCGTTTCGCAATAGTTTTACGATGAAATTGTGTGTGTGGACGCTCACTAACGATACGTCGTATAACGAAACTAGTCTAACGAAACGCAGGTTTGGGCATCGTTTCGAACTGAAAGTCGATAAAGAATCACGCCTAATCACGAAAATGTTGTGTGTGGACAGGGGGAGTGTAACTAGTGTAACTAACTGGGCGGGGCTTAACGTGACCTCGAGCGAAAGGAGACCAGACTGTAGAGTTTCAGGATTACTTTCTTCTGTTTATGGACATCCTTGAATTTATACGATGATTATTTATATGACGTTTCTTGTGTGTGGACACTTTGACGCAGGTTTGGGCATCGTTTCGAACTGAAAGTCGATAAAGAATCACGCCTAATCACGAAAATGTTGTGTGTGGACAGGGGGAGTGTAACTAGTGTAACTAACTGGGCGGGGCTTAACGTGACCTCGAGCGAAAGGAGACCAGACTGTAGAGTTTCAGGATTACTTTCTTCTGTTTATGGACATCCTTGAATTTATACGATGATTATTTATATGTTGTTTCTTGTGTGTGGACACTTTGAAATTTATACTATGATTCTTTATACGACGTTTCGTTATAGAGTTTCGGGATAAATTGTTTTGTGTGTGGACACGCTGCAAGTCTTGTACACAGCAAACCTGTGATCCCATCAAGAAATACCTCCTAGTCTCTCAGAGAGTCTCAGAGAGGGAATGTAAGATGATTACTTTCCTTGTAGGGCAATTGATAGAAAACGCAGAGCATTACATAAGGTCTGTTGGTCATAAAACTGAATGCTAATCCTGGTGATTGACAGCACCTGTCATTGGGTAAACACCTGAATATTGTCAAATTCCCCATGAGAGCCCACTACTATGGGTCTTCAGCATGAGAGACTGTCTTGTCTCTCATATGAACTGTACAGTGTTCCAGTCAAGTCAGCTTCACCCTCATTAGATGGGATGGCTACTTCTTTTACCTCAAGAAATTAATTTACCATTTCACTCAAAGACCACAAATATTTGTGTGGTTTTGACCACAAACAATTTTCCATGATATGTTTGTATAGTCAGTAGGCTAGAAATGCCAAATTCCATGTGAGAATATCCGCGGTATCAAATAGTTAACCACCTTTTAATGCATTCGCTGACCATTAAGGTCGTGACTTTCCATAGACTTAGTGAATCTTCTTCTAAAGCTAGATTATTATACGGAACGGTAATGTTTCAATAATGATAACTCATGTCAGAAATGGGACACCTTCTTAACTAACCACCTCCCCCCTCCTTGCTACCAAAGTCCTGCAAATCAGAATATCTCCAGGACTTTGACCCTCTGCCTTAGTATGTTTTATGAAGTGCCCAGGGGAAATAGTAGTAACACAACAGTAAGATTCTAAAAGAATAATAATTGATACCAAAAAAACACAAGAGCAAACATTGTTTTAAAACATGTCATATGTTGCCAATTTGTCATGACAAACGTAGCTCCCAGGCAAGAAGGGGACTGGTTCCGGAGGCTGGTCAGTGCAGGCCAAGCTTGATGTCTTCCTATGGCTAGGTCTCAACAAGCATCGTAAGGACATGCTGAAGGGACTACCCAGTGGCTACCATATGGACCCAGAACTCAAGGCATCAGTCAAGCCTACCAAACTACCCCCTCCTCTCGTCTTCTATAGAGGTAAGGCCAATGACCAACTAAACTACTCTGGATCCATTGTAGCCCATATTTTTTTCTCAGGAGTATAAATTTTTTTACGCAGAACGACATAATTGAATACGTAGTATTCAACACCACCAGCATTTATATGCATACATTCATATTGCTGGTTTGCTGTGCAGTTTTTATCAAATTTTCTTGTCCAATATCTCCATTCAGTATTGCTATTAAGAAGCCAATACTTCTCACACTTTTTCAGAGCTTTGTTCTGCTGAAATAATTTGTAGGACAATTTACAACCACTATAATACCTAATGTATTCACAACAAATCAAAGGTACTGCATCCAATCTCTTAAAAAAAATATTGCGCGTAACAATTCATTACAAGATTTCAAGGACTGGTACGAGTGACATGGGTTTTTAAAAAGAAGTCAGAATCCACAAGTTTTAAAGGCCCACTGTACTACTTGTAGCTACTTGCTCCCTCTATATAGAAAACAATGCCTAATCGATGACCATTGGTCCCCCATGATTCTCTTTTTCTTACGTTAATTGAGAGCTGAGTTGATGAGATAGCCACCTGTCAGTGACCTTCCTGGATGGTCTAATCCCTCCTAGCCAAACTAGTACAGATGGGCTTTAAGTTAAGCAGCCTTTGCTTCTATTGCATTATTTTTTTACATGTGAACTCTGCCACCTGTACAAATTCTCCCTGTCCAAGATCCTCTGAAGATCCCCCAGAGCTAATCTCCCTGTTCCATTCGCTGCATGTATTACAATGCACATTTACCTCTTATATACTGTACCTCCCGCAGAGAAACTGGTCTTCCAGCTACGATGCCACATCTACCAGGCAAGGAGCCTCATTGGGTCAGACTCTTCCGGTCTCTCTGACCCCTTCGCTAGGGTCGTGCTTCGGGATGAGGTCAAACAGACAAGGGTAGGTTTATTATCCAAGGACAAGTGTGCCTGGCAGAAGGACCAAAACATGAGATTTTGGAGAAAATATTGTTTGTATTGCAATGATAGAGACTTTTTTATAAAGATGTTATAACATACATGTATCACCATCAAAAGAATTGTACCTCCTACCTTTTTGTCGCCCTCATACAAGACTTAACATCTAAACATTGTCAGGTTTGTTCCGATGAGAGTATACATTGTATTCTATGCCTATTATAAGTTTTACGAAATTCAACATTAAGGGCTACTGGTGACTTTCCTCTTCATCGAAGTACCCCTGTCCTAATGGAGACACTTGCACTCGGTTCCCTTGAAGTTTTAGAGATAATTTTAGATTTTAATCTTTAAAGGCCCAACATAGCAAGAGATATGATTGCAGAACAGTATAGGTGCATGCTAAGTACACCCTGAATGTCATTTTACTAATGTCCATTGCTGTCCTTGCCCAACATAGCAGCAATGGTGTGTCTGGCGGAAGGGTACAAGCGGATACATATATAGCTAGTGTTTATGTAAATGGGATTTAACTCCATCAAGATATTGCATGGGATTTATAATCACACTCTTTACTTAATACTATAGTAATATATGAAGCTGATATCGTGATTACATATACTTCACTAGTATGAAAAAACAAGAAACAAACAGAGAACTTTTTTTTAGAGATATTCCCCCATTGACTATTATTATTTGCGGTAGAAAACATTATTTGAAATCTGAAATCTATCATTCCCGTACCACCCTTTTCCCAACACAATGGATTTGGAGTCACCTGTGCTTGGGAGTGGAAACGCAAACTGAATCACTGTAACCCTTCGTTCTCTCCTCCGTGTGTAACTAATTGAGGTGTGCAGGTGTACCACTACACAGGGGTTTCCCCTAATCTCTTACGATGAATGTGTTTCTTTGTGTCCTTATTGAGCAGGTGATCCAAGAGACGCTAAGCCCGACCTGGGATGAGGTCCTCATCTTTGAGAGGTTTGTTGTTTATGGGAACAGAGCGAACATGAAGGAGGAACCACCCATCATCTGTATTGAGTTCTTTGATATTGACATTGGGGTGAGTAATGATGATCCTTGAGTTTTTTTTTTTTTAATTTATATGTTGAACCTTGAGTTTCATACATTTACATGTAGATCTTCTTTCTTATGTCATTTCACCAATGAAATTCCCTCTGCACATGTAATTACAGGTTGATTCATAGCCCTCTGTACAAAAAGTTTTTTAAACCTTTTTATTTTCTTAAAACCCTGGATTGCCACATTGTTTGTGGTATATGGACCTACACAGTGTATGTGTGCCAAAAGTCAGTTGTAGCAATCCACCGAATGGTCCATTCATCAACTGAAGCTAGTAATGGGTTAAATGCAACTTCATGTAATGAAAGCATAACTGGATTTTTAACCAATCATGATTGCACATTTGGGATATTCAGTAGTTTATTTTTTAACTTTTTTGAATGATAGATGCCACATTCCAAATTTATTTTCATTTCTTCTTAGTTCATAACACATTTGCTACATAGTACATACAAGCCATTGATTCTACTGCAAGCTAAATGCATGTGGTAAAGTTAAACGTTATTTTTATCCGTTTTTTAAATGTATGTTAATTTGTTTTTTTGCAAATTGTTCATGATGCTGACATCTACACATTGTGTTCCCAAACTTTCGGTCACGCTCAATAATTTTACACAGAAATTGCAGTAGATTAGATGATTTTCCACTGCGAGATGTCAGTGATGAAATACCACTAAAGTATTATGAATTTCTACTTTGATGACAGATCACAGATGCAACAAATCCGGTAATTTTTTGTATTCAGAGCTGTGCATTTAAGTCATGAAGATGCGCTGTTGGCTTTTCATCCCGTTTGGGTTGGTCACGGCATTCACTTCAATGTTTAGATACGGGATGTTAGAATATTGAGCTTCATGTAATGTTTTGCAGGTAATAATGTATACTGCAGGGCCATTATGATGTTAGCTAGACTGTGTGTAAATAATTATATTACTTTTATCACTGGGGAATGTCATTAGATTGGTACATTACTGGCAAAGAAGTCATTTCACAGTCCGATTATTCCATGAATAATTGTTAAATTTGGGAAGAAATTGGAGAAAAAACTTGGTGATCATTTAAGCCTCGGTCAGATATGCAGTGGTGAACCGAGGCGATAATTTGTATGATGACATAAGTGTGATACACTTCACATATCCCTATCTTATAACACATAGCTCAATGGATATGTGCAAATCCTTTATTGTGCGCAGATGCCGTTCATTTACACGTTTAAAACAATGTTTTTTGTATGGTTTACCACTTCATATCTGAACGAGCCTTCAGTCATGGCTTTTAAGAATAATCATTGTATATATAGATGGTGGTCCGATTCTCTCCTGTTCTGATACTATTGGTACAATGTACATTCATATTTACCTACATGTAGATATATATATATATATATATATATATGCAAATCTATCATAGACTTATGTATCATGCCAGCAACATCAAGAGAAAGTATTTTCATCATGAGGAAAAGATTTCATTCATCTTGATAGTCTCATTTCAGGCAGACATCATTCATGCACCACAATATAATGCCATTTGATTTTGTATCCAATTTTATGTACAAAATACATCTCATGAACTTGTGTAGTTAGTTCTTTTTTGTTGTTTGAACAAGTAAAGACACCTGTGTGCTTCTTATTGTGAAGTCACTGTGTTCAAATTCATGTTATGCGCAAACCGTTATATTTCATGTACGTTTCGCTTCTTATTTCTGTCTGACTGTTTGTCTGTCTGTGTTCCTATGTGTTTTTCTCGTCTGGGTCTCATTGTCTCATTGTCTCATTGTCGTCCTGTGCTCAGCAAAGGGTAAGAATCGATGCGTGCAAGTGCATCTAGCTGCTAGTGAATATATTGATCTTGCTCCGTCCAACAATAAAAAACCTAGAAATAGAGAATGGAATCTCCTCTAACTATAACAGCTGTCACACTCTCGAAGGACAATAGGCAAAGTTTGTAGTTGAAAAAAATCATGCTTTATGATTGCTAATTATTGTTAATTGTTACATTCTGCACTGGTATTCCATTCGTATCAGAAATTTACATGCACTAATTTATGTGTATGCAAAACATGCATGAATTGACCATTATATACAAAATGTTCTAAAACGTTTCATTGCTTGATTTTTAAGAAAAATTGCATAAAAAATATGAATGCAACTATATCAATAGGGAGATTACATTTTACTTTTACTCTCTTTTCCTGCCCTCTTCTGTATACATATATCATTTTATTGCAACATATCCCACAGTCAAGGGTAAGAGTTGATTGAAAAGATGTGAAAAAATGAATAAAACATTCAGTTCATACATTTATCCATCAGTAAAAATGGAATCTCACATAGTTTGTTTTCAAGATCTAGTTTACACATATGGGTATTCACATTGTGAGAACTATTTCAAAGAGATTTTGTGTGGTATTAAAAGATAAATATTGTTTTGCTTGGCAGTTCTAAAGCTGAAATAGTCATGCATTTCAATATATGATCAATAGCACTAATGAAAACTCTCAAATAACTAGAAATGCAATTTTAGAAGAAAGTTGTATTCTAAAAAATATGTAAGATTCCATTTTTGTCCTCGCCAATATGCATGGAAAATTTATACAAAAGGGTAATGAAAATTTGTTATTGGGAATATATTCACTGCATGGTAACTGAAATTTTTACTTTTTTATCAACTTTATGTAACTTCTTTGGCATGTTGCACAAATTGTGAACTTTTCGGATGGCTAAAAATTACTCCTCATGTACACGTTGCAAAATTATAATCCCTTCATAATATATGCAATTTTTTTTATACTGATTTATAAATAAAAAAGAAATAACCATTAAAATCTCCAAAGTTGCAATATGCTCAAATGCACGTCATAGTTCTTCTTCAAATATATTCATTTTTTGCTGTATGATATATTTATCCATTTAAAGAATATATATATTATATTTTGGCATGTGTTAGTACTGTGGGAAAATATTGGAGTTTCCATTTCAACATGCAAAAGCAGATTCATTCTAGCTTTCACCAAAACGTATTTTCTTTTATAATAGAAATTTCTATGTTTCAGAATAACAAGTCCCCCTTTTTTTTGGGGGGGGGGGGGGGAGGGGGGGGGGGCTGTATGTGTAAGTCATGCGCATGTACACCATTCAGAATTAAAACTAATTTATTAAGTTACGATGGTGATGATAATGATGATGAAGGTGATGATGATAAACATATTAATGCTGCTGCTCCTGCTTCTGCTGATGATGATATTGATGATGATGATGATGATGGTGATGCATTTGATAAAGTTTTAAAATTCTCATTTATTTTTCACATGTCAAATGATTTTGCTAGCTGTCTGTGTACAAGAGGTGTGTTTCAGATTGTGCTATTCTATAAGCAGTGCGCCCCGCATTTACAAATTAGAATCATACCATTACATTTTAGAGAAAGGAAAACTATAGTTAATTTTCAGAAATTAAAAAGGATGTCAGAAAATCCATAAAAGCTTACTAGTCATTGGGCATACCGATAGAAATATTTCCATACTTTATGTTGCTATTTTCAAAATTTGCCTCTTCCTCTTTGTTGCCGTTGCATTTTCATAGTCAGAAGATACATATCTATCTCTTCTGTTTTTCATCATCTTTTTCAAACAACTACTTCGGTTATTCTAGATCATAATGCCCTGCAATTTCACTCCATTGACAAATCTCTTAAAGTTTTGTAGAAGGTTGTTCATTAAGACCATTTAGTTTTTGCAATTTTATTTCCATAATCTTAAAACCTTTGCATTACTTTTCATTAAAATCCAAACTTAGACACCCAGACATGATCAAAAGCTTACATGTATTCTTTGAAAACATATTTGCAATTTAATTTGCAGTCTCTCTCCATGGTAGAGAATATATCCATAGAAATTACAGTTAAATCTGCATAAGTCAAATCTGATGGAACCACAAAAAATAGTTCAACATCCGTAAAATGCAACTTTGAAAGTATACCATTAGATTGAGCATACTCACACTGATTTGACAAGCTTTTTCCATTCAGTTCTATTTTCCATGATCTTTGGGAGTTCCTGCCTTGGTAGACTAGATAACACACATTTTGTATAGTTTCGTCCAAAGAATTGATTCAAATTATGGAAATTTTGACTTGTGAGACTTCAACTTATGCAGATTTAATTGTACATATATATTCCAGCTCCTTGAATCAAAATACTTTCAAATTTACATTTTCACTATCTAGAGTACTATTCTTTTATCATATTTGACAAATCATAGTCAAACTCATTTTAGAGAGAGGTTAACCTGTATTAACCATAATTGACATTCATTATATCACCTTTGTTCATCTAGATCATATTAGAATTGTAGAAAGCATAATTTTTTTTATACAAACATAGCAAAACTTAGCCAAACATGATGCATTTGAAGATATGAATTTTGATTGTTCTGTTGTCTTCTCATCATTCAAAATGTAAACCCTCTTCTAAATTGATCTACCCCTTCCTGATGACTTCCGGCTTAAAGATTCAGGTACGAGTATCAAATGTCTGTGTGTTTGTTTGTTTGTTTGTTTACTTGAATAACAATGACAAATATTGATATACATATACATGTACCACACTTGAATGACATTTCTAGGGCACCATTAATTTATTATTGTGCATTGAAAAGAACAAGAATGACTTGTGGAATACAGCCTGCCAATCATCCTATTGTGTCATCCACACAAATTACTTTAATTACAGAACTTATAAATATATTCATTATGATTGCACGATTCATGTGCACTACTGAAGATAAGGTATTAATAAAGCCTTGTCATTATACTTTCTATATTAAAGGTACTCATTAAAATGAGCAACTGTTTTGTATGTTGGTCAAAATGTTCGTAGAAAGCCAGGAAGATTGCAGAGAAGAACTTTTCATTTTTAATAAAGGAATGACAATCATTGAGTGTTTGTTATAAACTATTTTGACAGATTTGCACAAATTAATTACCCCCCCCCCCTTTAATATTCACTTGACATTGTTTGATTCCGATAGCACAAGTATCTTACGCCCAATAACTGTGTACCATTCATGGTTTGCATTTATTAATTACTGCAATTAATACGTAGCTGAATCACTTGCTGAGTTACTTTAGATGTATGCTAATTAAATGTGTATGATGTTGACATATGAGTGAGAGAGTATGTGAATGTGACATGAAAAGATTTATTTTTGTTTGCTGTGTTGTGATTTGATGATGGGGGCAATTATCACCCCCCCCCCTTCCCTTTCTCTTCATGTGTCATTGCTGTGATATAGGAGCACCAATACATGTAACTGATATCAGCTTACCAATATGTCTAGATCAATTTCCTGCTCATGTTTAGTAATCTAATTTCTTGCAAATAGAAAGTTGGATTTCTAGACTTTTCTTAAAAAGGGCATATAATGTCTTTATATGGTTTGCACTTGCTTTTTATCATAAAAATGTTGTAAGCTAGTGCATGGGTATGCATGCAGATTAGTCTCCTTTATGTTTTTTATTTTCGTAAAGCCTTTTAAATCACTTCTGAAAAGAGCAAATCAGGAATGTAGCCATGTTTTCTCGCGCGTTTTATGCAAATATTGTTCACATAGTCAGGGTTTTTTCTGAATTGCGTTCCACTTCATTTGTTTTTTTCATTCTATGAATGAATTAAACCAGTGATTGTTTATAGGTATAAGAGAATGCAGGATTAAAATAGTCTTGTTTGAAGTAATTGAATAGATATATCAAACGTTTAGTGTAGAAGTGAAAATAGAATTTAGTTTAATGTTAAGTCATGGAAAGTTGCAATATTTTCCTTTAAAACTGTTTTCTATCACTTACCGGTAGATTTCCATTATAATTAATATTATAACATTCTGCCAAGGGACCAATATTCTCAATCTGTTAGAGTAGAATACATCTAAGCCTTCATCAGTAAAAAATTAGCATTTTATACTTTGATCAAACATTTTGTATACCGGTGCAGCCATTGATTAAAGGTACACAAATATTACACATGCCAGAAGCAAAAATCAAAACACATATGAATGATAGAAAGAAACATGTTCATTCAATTTCATACATAATTTAACTTTGAGAAGGGGTAAGATCCTTGCTCACTGTACAAATTAATAATAACTGACATAATAAAATGATCATATTTTCTGATTCTGATGGTATTTTATTGGACTGTCTTCACCTCTTGTAGACCGGCTGTGAATTCATCGGTCGAACCCTGATCAGACCAATCGTCAACATGCTTGATGACTACTATGAAAAGCCACTCTTCCCTCCTATGCTACAGTGGCATGATATCTACAGGGGGCAGAGCCAAGGAGGACAGCTGCTTGCTGCGGTCGAGATGATTCAGGTAATAGTTCTTCTTCTTCATATTCTTCTTCTTCTTCATTTTCTTCTTCTTCCTTCCTTTTCTTCTACTTCTTCTTCTTCATCTTCTTCTTCAAAATGTACTACAGTTGTTCTGTTTTTTTTTATAGATCTCACCTGTTTGAAGCAAGACGAGCATAAACTCATAATCATAGAATAATTGCCCTTTTGGCTCTGTCACTCCAGACAGATGATACTTTTCATGAATTAAACATTAATAGGATGTTCACTTTTGATGTGTTTCTTTTTGTATTCCAGTTGACGAAGGGCAATGAACCTCTTCCTGATGGTATTCCAATCACCATATCGCTCCCTATGAGGAGAAAAAATAGATTCCAATAGATAATATCCAGAGGGAGGAAGGAAAGGGGAATGGCTCAAAATGTTGTATAGCTGTTCTGCGTGTTTAGCTAGATCTCAATTGTTTGAAGCCAGGTGATGATAAACTCATAATCATTGAATTATTGCCCTTCTGGCTCTGAATAGATGATACTTTTCATGAATTACATGTACATACTTAGTAGGATGATCACTTTTGATGTGTTTTTGTTTTGTATTCAAGTTGACGAAGGGCACTGAATCTCTCCCAGTTGGTATTCCAATCATCACCATCCCTCCCTATGATGAGAAGAAGAAGGAAACTCCAATTATCAACATCCCAAAAGAGATCAAGCCAAGACTGTGCAAGTTCAGAGTGGAAGTAAGCACCAAAGTTCAGTCATATTTTCACTAGCGAACACCCTATTGGTTCAAATGGCCAATAACTATTTGACGGTTTCAGGAGGTAAATTAATAATTATATGATGGAGTATTACATGGAGATTACTAGGCCCTGGAAACTACCTTGAGATGTTAGGTGTCATTAAATCAAAATATTGTGTTTTATTAAAGAAAACTCTACTGGAGTAAACTCTATTGTGTTAACTTGCTTAGAAATGTATACTGATTACAATGCGTATCACGTTTGCCTCATGGCATACCTTCATTTTACGCCATACATGTCCCGCTGACTCTTGAAGATTGAATGGGTTATTTACTTTCATTTTTATGCCTCCGTTACGAAGTAGCCGGAGGCATTATGTTTTCGGGTTGTCCGTCCGTCCGTCCGTACGTCCGTACGTCCCGTTCTCGTGATCGCGTTATCTGAAGAACCGATTGATGGATTCCTGCCAAACTTTGGTCATGTATGTTACTTGCAGAGCCGATGAACTGAATAGATTTTGGGGTCACGAGGTCAAAGGTCAAAGGTCACAGGGCTCATTATGTATGCAAAAATAGCTTGTGATCGCATTCTCATTAGAACAGATTGATGGATTCCTGCCAAATTTCGATCATGTATGTATCTTGCAGAGCCAATGAACTGAGTAGATTCATGGGTCATGAGGTCAAAGGTCATGGGCTCATTATGTATCCAAAAACAACTTGTGAACGCATTCTCATTAGAACTGACAGATGGATTACTATTTAACTCAGGACATCTTGCAGAGCCAATGAACTGAGTAGATTTTAGGGTCATCAGGTCAAAGATCAAAGGGTCATATATGTATATGAGAAATTGCTTGTAATCACGATATTCTGAGAACCTCTTAATGGATTACAATTGAACTTGAATTTGAAAAATTTCTTCTGTTTTGGTTTGTAAAATTGCTCTATGACGGAGGCATCATTTTCGACTGCGCGCAGTCGAAGTTCCATCTAGTTATCACATGAACCCCAGAAACTGTTTATGATCACAGGGTTGTGAACAATGGGCTTACATAATAATAAGTAATAAACAGTATCATAGATGTATTCACTTTATACCTCCCAAAGTTTAAATCAAAGACGCTTTGTTAACACCATGTCTAGTTTCAAATTGTACTCTTCTATTGGCTCAAGTCAGGTTCATGACTGCTTTAAAGTAAAAAGCTTTATCCATAGATGTTTTATGTATAGGGGTGCCAGTTTTCAGGCAATAGCCTGAATTCAGGCCCTGGCAAGTTATTGTCAGACCATAGTTTAGGCATTTTTGTGTACAAAATAGCTCATTCTAGGTAATTTTCAAGCCCTCTGATCAATTCTAACTGGCATCCCTGTACGTAGTATTTCGCGGAAAAATGACAATTTTGTGTTTTGTTAGCTTGAGAATAAAATCATGAAGTTAAATAGCATGGAAGGGTCGCTCAAAAAGCTAGGAGTACATTCAATCCATGGTTTTGTCATTGTATTAAGCATAATTACTAATTTACCACTTTATTGATTTTTGTTTAGATTCTGTTCTGGGGTGTGAGAGAGTTGAAGAGACTTCAGCTGATGACCGTAGACAAGCCTCGTTGTGACATAGAGGTCGGCGGGGTCACCATCTCTTCCAGTATCATCTCCAATGCTCAGCGCAACCCCAACTTCCCCAACAATGTCCAGTTCATTGATGTGGTAAGCAACATCACACAATGCATTCACTGAAGTGGAATTTATAGTTCATACTACAGTCCAACCTGCTGTAGTGACCACCTGTATACGAAGACCACCTGTCTACAAGGACCACATTTTTTGTTTCCCTTGAAAGTGGTTTCTCATTGACACATGTACTAAAGGAACTACAAAGACCACCTCTCTACAAAGACCATTTTTTTTGTTTCCCTTGAAAATCTTTTCTCATTGACACATGTACTAAAGGAACCTGTCTACAAAGACCACTTTTGTGTTTCCCTTAGATACATTCACGTGTATGGCTTAATTTCCTTAGCATTTTTTAACAGAACAGAAAAGAACTGAAGTGAATTAACCCAAACTGAACTGAATTGAAATGACTGAATGGAACTGAACTAAATAGAGCTCCGATGAACTGAAATAAATCAATTGATGAAAGAGAACTGAACTCAATTTGAATGCAAACTTCATTGAAGTGGACTTTAAAACTGAACTGAACTGACGAACAAAATTGAAATTAATTTAACTGACAAAGCCAAATATAATTGATCTGATCCTCATTATTCTCAGCTGACTTGCAATATCTAAATTTTACCAAACATCAATCTGTATGAATCTCAGTGGAATATAAATGAGCTGACCCAAAATGCATCGAATTAAATTGAATACGTCTCAAATGAACTAAATTGACTCGATTTGAACCAAAAAATACATCAATGATATTTCACTTCATCATCCTCCACAGGATTTGCCGGAGAATGACCTCTACTGCCCTCCACTGACCATCAGGGTGGTGGATTGTCGTCAGTTCGGACGTTTCACCCTGGTCGGTACCAACGTGGTGGGCAACCTTTCATCCTACAAACTCAAGGAGAAAGAAGAGAAACCACCGGAAGAAGAACTGGGTAGGTTCTTCATTCATGATCACAAAGCCCTCCACACAGTATATCACTTGACTTGACTACAATCCAATTTCAGTAGAATTCATGTCATGTGATAGTCTAGACTTGTAAAATCTACTTATTTAAAGCCCCACCGTACTACTTGTTGCTACTTGCTCCCTCTATATAGAATACAATACCTAAGCGGTGCCTTTTGGTCCCCCATGATCCTCTTTTTCGTACGTTAATTGAGAGCCGAGTTGATGAGATGACCACCTGCCAGTGACCACGCTGGGCGGTCTAATCCCTCCTGGCCAACTAGTGCAGACTGGCTTTTTTATAGTCATACAAATAGTAAAATCCCAGTAACACACAAAACAAGACTCCAGACTTGCCCCAAACCAAACATCTCTTAGCATTGGGAGGATAAATTTTTGTTCCGTCTGTTGTCTGTCTGGAATCGGTCTTGTCGGTATCACAAAGATATAAAACTGTAATTGTGGGGTGTGGTGGGTCTTCCAGTCAGAGAAAAGGCTTGTTCCGAAGTGCATTCCTTGAAATGCTTGAGTGCCGTAATGGCAGCCGTGCTAAAGCCAGGGTAATAATCAATAATTATTTTGTATTGGCTGCACTGTAAGTGTAATATTGTCTTTTTGTTTTAATGTAATGGATGGATTCAAACCTATTACTTACTTTGTTCTAGTCCATTGTGTCTTGACTATACATTATGTGGTATAACCGTACCAATGTCTAATTGTACAATGCTTCCTTTTGGTAAACGTGTCTGTTTTACCGTCTGTCTGTCTGTCTGTCTATTTGTCCTGGTTCCTATATTGTCTGCTTTTTAGAAATTCCCTTTGGTTTTAAGGGTGTCGGCCTGTTTTCCAAAGATACTCCTGCAACTGGTAGGTTATCCCCTCATTTATCAGTTCTGCATCAACGTGTAGCAGCAAAAGAGAAATAATATTCCATTGCTCGCAATAACAATTGAAAATCATGTGAAATACTAATAATTGTTTTTCTAAATGTTATTCAAGTGTGTTTCCATGTTTATAGCACTTAACAATTGATTTGTATGTGTGCTTTGTATACTGACTACAAGTACAGATAGGTTCCTTTAATATTTTCTGTCTTCTCTGTTGTTCTGTTTCTTCCTCTCTGTATTTGTAAATCTACACAGTACATCTCTCACTCACTCTCTAACTCTCTCTCTTTCTCTTTCTCTTTCTCTTTCTTTCAATTCATCATCATTTGTTTCAATCATGAAACCATAAAACAATATATATATACATAAAGTAACATGAAACAATCATAATCTTAAAATTCTGGAAATCATGAAGGAATTTGAGACTATAAAGGAATTTTGAAAAAAAATTGTAAGCAATAGTCCCTGTCTTTTCTATCGTTCTGTTCTTCCTCTTACATGTCTATACCTCTATCTCTCTCTCTCTCTCTCTTTCTCTTTCTATTTTCCCTTTCTCTCTCTCTCACTCACTCTCAATTTCTCTCTCTCTCATTTTCAATTTCTCTCTCTCTATCTCTATCCTTTCTCTTTCTATTTTCCCTTTTCTCTCTCTCTCTCACTCTCAATTTCCCTCTCTCTCTCTCTCTCTCTCTCTCTCTCTTTCTCTTAATATACTGTTTTTATACTGCTCCCTCTCCTTGCCCGTTCTCTCATACCTTCCTATTATCTGGATCCAGAAGGGCGTTAACTCCTATACTTAAACACAGAGTTAATGCCTTTCTGCTTTCAAGGAAAACATATTATGTTCTATATATGAATTTCTTTTCTTCATCTGATCGTTCAATCCCAAAATGTTAATGTTTCTCTAAACCTGCTCATTTTATATTCTACTACATTCTTTCTATATCTTTGACAAAATTGTCCTTTTTTTTTCTCCCCTTCTCATCTTCACCTTTACTTTTTTTTGTTTTCCTCCATTTCTTCAACTGTTTCTTATTCTTGACAAACTGCGTGCACCATCTTTGTATTGTGTGTTTGTATGTTGATGTTACGTTCACACATAAATGTATAAATGTGTCAGCATTCATCCGTAACCTTGTTTTTGCATTGTCTAGTTTTGTTTGTTTTTAGTCAAGCATGTACTTAGTTCCCTCATACCTTGTCACATTGTAAACATTAGAGAGAAAGGGGGAGGCTTAAATCCCATCGCATTCTGTGTCCACACGTTCGTCATCAAAATGCACCAAATATTAGTTATTGAGTTCAAATTGACAAACCCTACTGGATATTAAAGGAGTTAAGATGGGAAAGGAATAGTACCAAAGTTGATAACTACTATTAATCGTCATTTATAATAAATATTCTATATAGAGCTAGAAGTGTGGTTTTTTGATTGAAAGGTTTTATTGAAGAACAAAATACATGATAAAAAAGGCATAGTGTAATTAAATGTTTAGTTCCAGTGTAAAGTTAAGAATCTGTATAGTGTATGAAGTAAACTGCAGAGCAATCCATGCCGGAGCTTAGAATGGCAAGCAGCGAGTATTGTATTCTTCTTCTTCTTCTTCTTCTTCTTCCTTTCCCTTCTTTTACGTATCCTCTTATATGAATTTTCCATTGTCGCTTTCTACTACTACTTCCTATACCTTTTCCCCTCTCAGCCTTTTAACACTGTTCCAGTCTTTAAATCTATCCCACTCTTAATTTCAATAATTTACGGTGTATTTGCAAACGTTACTCCTCACCTTTCAGTTTTACTCTCGATTTTTTGCACCACATACACTTGCTCCGTTTACCGCTTATTGCTTACTTTAGTCCTTCTTTCACATGATTTCAGTGCTATTTAATGCTATTTAATTCAGATTTCTTTCTAATTTATGTTTCCATATGTTGCAATAAGCTATATTTCTCGTATTTATACTGATTTATTTTACAAATTCAATATATCATGTTATGCTATGTTATATATTACATTATGTGTTATTAATTTTGTTTGTAAACTTTTGTAATTTGGCTAAACGCCGCGATGAAAGTTTTATTTGAAATAAACCATTTTGAATTGAATTGAATTGAATTGAATTAAAAACTGCAGAAAAGTATGCTCTACAAAAGGAAGAGATGATTTCTCATGCCATATGTCGCTAAACTCCAGATCTATATTGCATTCATTAGAAATACATGCATACATGCTTTTGATTTTATTGCAGAAAGATTCTGTCAAATCCATGAATAACCTCCATGACATTTAGTAGCTCAAGAATGCATCTACATTTAACAACTGAATTATCAATTCATACCCTTGTAAATTTGATGTTTTTCGTAACTCAAGAATAAAAGGTAGTCTGGTTGAAATAGGGCATTTGTTGAATACTTTTAGATGTAAGCTTTATTATGTCACATTCTCAAGAAACATAAATTGGGACAAATCAATTCACAGATACTTTTTTGAAAAGTTGCAAAACTTGGTAAGGGTATGAATAATTTAGTTGGTAATTGTATTGGAATTCCTACTAATGGACATGTTCATTGAGTAGTCCATAGAGACAGAGCATTAATGTAGAATAGAAAGCAATTAGTAGTTTGTAGGAGATGCATCATCCAATCAAAAATCTGCAGACAGTTATGCTCTAGGAAAGCAAGCAAGATATAAGTTCATATATACATGTAATTGTTGAAAACCAAAATCTAGTTCTAATGAAAAGCCAGATCATGACCAACCTTGACTTGAAGGAAAGAAAATAGAAAAGGATGTGCAATGTAGGTTGTACAAATCATCTATATGAACATAATATTGCTACTATAGTTATCACTCTACCTTTAAAGGTACTATGTCCCATTTGCAGGCCAAAAAAATGAAAAAGTTAAATTCTAACTGAATTTGAAAGATAATACTAATTTAGAACTTCCCTAAAAAAGGTGGGGCTTGAAAATGTCTTCAAGTGGGAAAATTACGACTATTGGTTGTCAAATCGACTTTAGGGCTATAGAGCCCAAAAGTAATAGTCTTGATTTTCAGACAATTGTACCGAATGGTCATACGTTTTATGCCGCGCAAAGATTCAATCAGTTTAATCTTGGCCATCACAAGAAATGGGTTATTGATGTAGACAAATGCTCATGTACCCTTTACAACTCTTTTCATGTATGTTATTACCAAAGAAGACAAAAAGCCAGTCAGTCACTCAATAGTGTCTGACAGTGAAGTCTAGCAAGTAAACGGGTTTCCTTGCATAATTTGAATATGAGGACACTGCTAACGTTTAAATTTCACACACAGGACATACATGACATATTCATAATTCCTGCAAAGTTCTACAGAATTTGAAGTTGGCTGCAAAAGGGACATAGTACCTTTAAGGCTATGTAGTTCATGACAATACTGTTGCGAGTGAACAAAAAAAAAATGTTAAAACCTTATCAAGTATTGAATAGAAAGAAACTAAATCATACACTTACATGTACAGTTCAGATATAGGCCAATTTTGTGTGTATATTCTTTTAAAAAGGGTCGTTCTAATTGGCAATTTTTATTATTTTTAAAGATAAATTTCATTTGCCAATGGCTACTAAATCAATTTTGTTTTGACACTTTTTTACAATTAATATTATAATAACGACTTTGTAAAAATATCTTGGTGTTTATTGGTATGGGATTTTTTTTGCTTTAGATTGTTTGCATTATCATTTACTGCTTTTTACCCTGGTAAGTCATGCAAAATGTGTTGAATCTTCTTCAGTTTCAGCAGCGGACGTGCTACTAGGTGTTGGTGGTCCAGGTGGCCCAGAGAGAGGTGGCCTGAACGGATCCGCCAGGCTCCCCGGTAATGGCTACCCCCGCTCCCTCAATGGTAATGGAAACCTCCTGGGCTCAGGCCGGGCCTCTAAGCCCGGCTCCAAGGCCGGATCCAAGGCGGGATCCAAGGCAGGCTCCAAGGCTGGCAGCGTGATAATCACACTGGATCCACCCCTCGATCCAAATGGTAAAGGCGATGCAGTGATAGACATGCCACCAGATGGGAAGCCTCCATTAGAGGGAGAGGGGGGTAAGGACGAAGCAGGGAAGGAGGGATCTATGAAAGGTGGTGATGGAAAGCCTGGAGAAGGGTCCAAAGACGGAGTAGAAGGAGCAGTAAAAGAGGTCAATATTCCATTTATATCATTGAGTGAAATGAAGATATTTGTCAACTATTCCAGAAATTGAAAGTACATTTCATTGAAATTGTTCATGTTCAATTGCCATCTTAACCTCTTGAACACCTAGATAACTTGGCTGGAGTCTTTGGAAAATGTGTGTAATATCATAATCTAATTGTATCCAACAAGTAGTGATGCAATCACGGGCTAATGGTAGCAATAGTGATAGTCAAATTATATTGCTCTCTTTCCAAAAGATATAAAGCATATCATATTATGACTGTTAACATGGCTTAATTTAGCTGAGCTTACATTACAAGGTGCTTTAAGTTTCAAGGAAGGAGCCTGTGTATGTTGGCCAGGATTTTTATAATGCCATAGACTAATCTTGAATTTTCCTTTGTTAAAAATGCAACAAGAATATCTAATGGATGCGATGATGCATGTTGTTTTCATTCATGGTGCAACCTTGACTAGCTCTTGATGAGGCTGTCTGCACCTATCTATAGCAGTCAGCTTTTTTATGATATATGAAGCTTAACCAAAATATGAAATCAGCAATATACCAACCAGCTTTTTAAGAATAGCAGATAATAGACAGAAATGGAGGGCCATGACTGCCAATGTCTGTAATGTACAGACGATGACGATGACGAAGATGATGACGATAACAATGATGATGATGATGATGACGACAATTATGGGGATGAAGATGATGATTGTGATGATGATGATGATGATGATGATGATGATGACAATGATGATGACGATGGCGATGATGATGATGACGATGATGATGAGGACGATGTTGATGATGATGATGATGACAATGTTGATGGTGTTAATGATGATGATGATGATGATGTTGATGACAATGTTGTTGATGATGATGACGACAACGACGATGATCTTGATGATGATGAAGAAACTTACAGACTCGCGATATATTAGTGCAAATATTAATAATAATAGTAATATGTATATTTTTGTTTCCCCCAGGGTGAGAATGCTGAAGGAACACCGGGTGCTGCCGGTAAGAAGAAACTGGACGAGGATGAGGAGAATTCTCTAGACTGGTGGTCTAAATACTTCGCTACCAGGGCTGCCCTTGAAAAGGTATGTACATGTAGAGCAGTATGAGCATACATGTTGGAGCACATTTATGTGCCGTAGCCCCTCTTCTCACTTTGGTTATCTTTTGGAATGTAATTACTTATTACCGCATCAGTCAACTTCTATCATGTGTAGTTTGGACTGGAATATTACTGATATACCTCATGATTTGGCAGTCCATGGGAAGTGTTTCACAAACTTCACAAAGATGAAGAACGACTAAAGTTGAACTTGAACTATGGCAGGCCGTTCATGCCATTAGCTCTTCTAACCATTCCTGTCATTGTTTTATCAAGGGACATACATATCGTGGTCACAAATCTACAGAATTTATATACATTTTTTGATAGTTCATTATTGAAGGAAAAAATATGTAAAGATCACAATTTCTAAGGTTTTTTTCCTTCAATTTTACATCTGGTTCAAGATTTTTTAAGGGCATAAATCGCCTACCATAGTATAAGTCCAAGTCTTAAATATATCTTAGGTTCACAACGTAAGTAACTTTTTAAAAAAAATATAGATTTGTGATGTCCCTTGATGAGAGCAACCAGTGGCATGAATAGCCTGCCATAGTTCAAGTCCAAATCAAGTCAATCTTTGTGAAACACTCCCCAGGGCCTTGTCCTATAAAGAATTGTGATTATTTCACATCAATCACAACTTGACGTTGATTGCAATCCTGTCCTACAGAGATAGGAGTTTGTATAAAAGTTTGTGATCAATCACAATCTATCTCAAGTATTTTTAAGGCGGGCAGTTTGGTGGTGCCAATGATTTAGACCTTCTGTGTAAAGGGTAAAGAAGCATTCTCCTACAAGCTCATAATTTAGGGACATTGATAGCAAGTTGCAAAATAATGAAAAGGTTTGAATGGTGGCAAAAGTTCTGAATTCAAAATGTTTTATATGCTCATGAATGTTGAATGTGTGAGACTTTTTAGAGCAAGTAGCCACAACACGATCAACATCATTTTAAAAAAGCGTAAATTTTCAATTACATGGATACTGAGTTGCTTGGTTACAGCGGAATTTCCCATACTATAATCATTTGATATAATAATGCATATTGATATCTTGCAATTAAAATTTGTGTTGCTCTACAAACGTGTTGATTGTTTAAATTGTAAAATTTAATCTAATGTATTGTCTATTACCTATGTGTAAACGCATTCATGGTATTGTACACAGGAAGAAATAGCAAATATGGTGAGAATATGTTTTTTTTAAATATATTATATGTTTTTATTATATTCAACGCAAGTTTATATAAACCACATCAAATATCACAAATATTGGGAAAGGGTACATTAAACACTTCATAAAATAACTTGGTCCTGCTATATTTCAGATCACACTCTGACTTTACAATTAGACTATGTTTTTGAACACATAGAACGACCTGATTTCTAACCAGATTGAAGGCAATTCTGGCTGTATTAACCCTTTGGCTACTGGAACCCTATGGTCCCTGTGTTATGTCTATAGGATTGAGAGGATTCAGAAGTCAACAGGTTGAAGAGGTGTCCATATTTTCGGTTGAAGTTACTTGACTGAGATCAAAATTGTTGTTTATAGTTTTACTTTTTAAATCAAGAGAAGGTTGAGTTCTGGGAAGAGGTGGAAAATAATTTGCGAGCGTTATCATTATATTATGTAAGTGTGGAAGAACATCAGATACAAAATGTGCCCTGAAAAGCATAGCTCTTGATGAAATGCCTTAATATTATAAAGATGGCATGTAACATCATAAACATCGGGACAGATTTTTATGCCACATGTTCGTGAAGTACCATATACATCTTTCTGTGTACAGTGCTTGTAACTTTACCAAGACTGTGCCAAATTTCTTATCATTTTGATGATTCCAGAACCTTGCAGTACACACCAATACTTATATGCTAGATGATCAACCTTTTCTGATCGATTCCACAACGTTTCTTTCACAATGCAATCGCATAACCAGAACTCAACTTTATCTTTGAACTTTTGATAAGGTTGATATGTATATGTATATTCAGTACAAAATAGGTATGAATTTGCACACTAATAGTTGGCAATATAGCTTAATGTGTTTGTTTTTTTCTGGTGTTTTTTTCGTAGATTCTCACTTTATTGCAATAGTTATTTAGGATTAATCCTAATTTCTTTTATAATTTACTATATCGTCGGTGGGGTGACAAAACCTTGTATCTCAATTTTTTGAGATTTTGATTTTTTTGCATAATTGTGTACCTAATGGCCTACGACACCACCTGATAAATCCATGGAACGCCTCCTGTCTCGTTTTTTTTTCACAAATTCCACACAAAGGACGGTGTCACAACACTAAGTCTGTTGAGACAGGAAAGGTTTTTCTGCTCTCCTGAAAATTCATGATTTTTGAGATACGAGGTTTTGTCACCCCACCGACGATGTTATACATGTAAGTTATGTAATAGTGGGTTATGGAAAACGTTTATCTATCGCCTATGTGAACCAGATTGTTCCTCTGTTAATCCTATGGGAGTAAGAGAATTCAGTATTCAAGGATTTAAAGCCCCTCTAAAGTGTTGGGAGCCCCAAAAATTTGATGGAAAAATTTCACTTAAATTGTATCATAATGTGAAAGAGGATGTCATTTTAAAAAAAATTCTGAAAGGATTTTCAAAACAAATGTGTTTGAAGTCGAATATTGTGAAAGAATACAAAATTGAGGTTTTCTGCGTACAACAGAAAACCCAAATTATGTATTCTTTTATAAATATCTGTCTTCAAACACATTTTTAGGGGTAAATCTTTGCAGAAGGGAGTATTGAATGACATCCTCTTTCACATTATCAAACAATTTAAGTGAAATTTTGCCATCAAAATGTTGGCGAATTCGGGGCTCCCAACACTTTAGAGGGGCTTTAACTCCTGATTGATTCTTTGATACAATAGGGGTATGAATTTGCATACTAATAATAGTTATTCAATCTGTTCAGCTTATTATTTTTGTGTCTTTTGTTCTGACTCATAGAGAATAGGAATAACCACTATATTTCATCTCTTTATTTGTATGTATCATGTGCAATTAGCGGCTTATGGTATATATTAAGCTCATGGTCAGTTATGAATGTAGCTTGAAATAAAATGCTGTGGAAATCATTTCAAATTCGTCATCATAATTTTTAAGAGGTAGCTTAGATAAATGTAGTGGCACAAAAACAATGAGAATTGCATAATTGTGACATTCCAAAATCATAATTCATCCCCCAAAGTTAAAACCACATCATTAGGATATAGAGTGGTGAAGTGTGACGTTAAGTATTGGCTGAGATATGAACATCTGAATGAATATATGTCCTATGGGAGCTCAGTGTTATATGCTCTGGCTCCTAACCATTAGGAGCCAGAGCATATAACACTGAGTTCCTATGGGGAGTATATTTATTCAGATGGTCATATCTCAGCCAATACTTTACATATTCAATTGGTTTTCAACATTTGGACATTATTTTTTATGTTCTTTCGGAAAATGAAGAAAAAATTGAGAAATTCTAAAAATAGATTTTTATGACGTCACAGCTTCGGTACTCTATGGAGCTGGTAAGTGCATATACCATCTCAATGAGGTATAATGTTAGCTAAACTTTCATTTAGATATGTCAAAAAAAGAACATTTAATGAACGCATCTTTTTGTGCCACTCTTTGTTGCTGAGCGACCTTATCATCCTCATTATCATGATGATTATCATCATTGTTATTAGCACCATAATGCGTTGTCCTTGATATAATCATGAACATCATCGTTTACACAGTATGGTCATGATAGTTGGAAATTTATAACAATCCAAGTGTACATGTAGATCATCAATACAAACAACATTACAAATCATTCGGGTATATCATATTACAAGTAAATAATTTCAAGAAAAAAAGGAAACAGCATAAACTTGAATAGAGAAGGAAAGGGAACAAGAGAGGGGAAAAGAAAAAGAGTAAAGAAATGAGAAAGCTGCAATGATCAATCAAGTAAACTCTACATTGTACATCCAAATATCAAAAGAGATAATGTTATTATAAAGAACGTCAAAGTATGGGTATAAACTGATAACTACATGTACTGAATAATTATTTCAAATTGATACTCTGAAGCAAAGATAATAATATATATGTATATATATAATTAATAACCAGCAGCATGTGTTGGGGTACAAGCTCAAAAGAATATGGAATGGTTGAAAATGTATATTGCACTAATCACCTGCTTATTGTATATTATACATGTATACACACCAAGGGATAAAACTATTCTTTTTAATCGGTTTGTTATACACCTGGGCAGACTCACTTGTTTACTTCTCCTTAGGTTATATTTTGTCTCTCATTTTGGTGGGAGAAGGTCATTTAGGTTGTGCTGTGGTTTCTGTATTTGATTAAATAATTGCAAGCACATATTATTTCTACGATCAGCTAGGGAATCAATGTTCAGCACATTTAAGCGTCAGTATAAGGTGGGTCGAGGGTGATTATTCTCAGGGCACGTTTTTGTATTGATTCCAATTGGTTCCAATCTTTGGTGAAAGACTTGACATGCATATTCCAATACAGACCTTATACAAGCTTTGTAGTAGCCTACCTACAACCGTTTGGACCAAGAGAAATAAATGATACAACCCTTGCATAAACCTTTTCCACATGAGTATTCCAATTCAATTTATCATTGATCAATAACCCTAGTAATTTTATTTCTTGGACACAGTCTACAGGTTTGCCATTAATGGTAAGTGGATGAACAATCACATCTTATGTAAAATTAATTACCATTTCATTTGTTTTCTGTGGGTTGATCTGCTTATCATTGGCCTTTGACCATGTGATTAATTTGTCTAATGCTCGTTGTAAGGAACACTGGTATTGTACCTTACAGATATCATACACAGTGGTATCATCAACATACTTAACCATGGAGAATTCAAGCTTTAGATCGGATAGCATGATGGTATACAAAAGGGGACCGAGTTTGGTCCCCTGCGGGACACCGCCTTGAACGTATGTCCGCCGGAAGGTGGATTGACCAAGTTTAACCCTCTGTTGTCTTTGACATAAAAACGATCTTATCCAACTGACAGTCTTATTGTGAACACCGAGCCTGACATCATTATCAACGTCATCAGTATCATCATTAACATTATCATCATCATCACTGTCATCTTGGTACACGTTTCTTCGTCTTCATTCCTAAAGAATTTTCCAGTGCCATATTTTGATAATGGTTCTAACAATATTGTTCTTATGTGTTTTCATATCATGTGATGGAAATGAATATTATGTTCTGAATTCCATCCTGTATGAACAGCGTCGACTGAAAGAAAACAAGCAAGGGGTATGCATGTGCTCCTGTTTTTAGATGTCTGAAAGTGACTATTTAAATCTGCATGCCAACACATGAATATCTTGACATTGTAATCAATTTATGATATTAGAATCAAAATAATTAAGCTGTTGCATGAGCAGTGCTGTAATAGCTAACATTCCTCATTCATAGCTTACCTGTTGTGTTCTCACCCATTATGTTATTCTACTCATACATTCCTCAGAGTGCATGGGGAGGAATTATCTTGCAGATTAACTTTAGAATTGTCTGAACTCAGAAGCACCGAAAGGCATTTGCAAAGTGGACTTTTCTGAACTTACCAAATGTGATATCATTCACTGGTTAAACTTTGTTTATTTTTATTTTTTCTAAACTGTGTACATTTACTGTATCTGATAAACTTCAAGTAACATAATTATGATAGGCATGATTTAATATAGGCAATTATTAATGAAAATATACTAGACTTTTACATATACTTGTGCATGAAAAAAATATTTCCAGAAACCATATACCAGAAGATGTGAAAGGCAGGGGCCTGTTTCATAAAACATGTTATCAATAACAAGTTCCAATAGCTGTTATATAAACTACTGACATTTGATTGGCTGAAGGCAAATTTGTCATAGAGTTCTAGCATTTGTTATTGATAATAAGTTTTGTGAAACAGGGCCCTGGTCCAAGCTATTTTGTCCTGTACATGTACATTACCAGCTTCATCCTAGAATTCAGTATATTTAATGATTTATCAAAACAATTATTTGCAAGCTTTATTCGACCTTAAATCAGTACAATTATGGAGAAACATGATACTTGTTATTATATATAACTTTTCTATTATAATTACCGTAATACTTGGTAATGCATGGGACACTCATCAAATGACCTGCACCTGCCCTTCACTTTAATCAACTCTTTGTTATTCATTTTCCTGTTCTAATATTGTATCATAATTGTATTATCTGAAAACAGAATGATGTAGAAGAGGTGAGAATATATTTGCTTCACATGTGTTCCCTTTTGGTTGAAGTGATTTTTATTTTAACTTGAAATTGAATGTTGTGAACTTGAAATATTTCATACAATTACTGATGGATGTTGGATGTCTCTTGATGTGATATGCGACATCATGATCAGTTGTTTAATGTGTTTATGAACGATGTATGCTGGAATTAAAACTTTTTTGGCCATGACTTCAAAAACGTTTTGGCAATGACTTAAAAAATAACACTTTAATTGGAGATAAAGAGAGAGAGAGAGACTCCAAGGTTGATTGCCAAATATTGTAGAAGAAATTTTGGAAGAAAGAAAGGTTGTTTTTCTTATACCACAACCTAAATGTTTAACATAAAACATAAGATTTAGAACTTGTTTGATAACTCACACTTTTTCAGCGTTGTGCCGTTTAATTTTTCAATTTTTTTTTTAATTTTTCAATTTATTTCCATAACCTTTAATAGTTTATTTGCAGTTTTGCATTTTAAGTATCTTTCCTAAGGAGATAAATTGAAGGGAAGAAGAAAAGAGAGCAAAAGAGTAAAACGAAGCTGATCGAGACACAGATAAAGTGAGAAGGTTATCGTGTGTAATGTAACTTGAAAAAAGGTGGAATTTTTTTCTCTAGATTGCATCAACAAATAAATGCAACTAATTTTTCAGTTGTTGCATCCTTAATGCAACTGATTTTTCTTGGATTCAAAGTCAAAACACTTCCAAAAAATTAGCAATACACATTTTAAACTATGACTATCACATTTTTTTGTCTTAATCTCATCCATAATTGTATAATCCATTAACACATTTTAATTTTGTACTAATGAAACATTGACAACAGAATGTTTAATTCGTCCCTATTTTCACGAAGTGACGGTAGTGAGAAAAATCATCACGCAAAGTGAATGCAATTTTTTTTCACTACCGTCACTTCGTGAAAACAGCGACAAATTGTTAGAATATACAATCTGCATTATGTAATGTTAATATTCTCATAACCTGAATATTGTTTGTCTCTTTAGAGTCAGAAAGGCATTAATTTGGTGTAAAATGATAATGTCCTTCTGGCTCAGAACTAATGATTTCTAGTGTGGTGTTTATTCTGTCTGCCTCTTGTAATAACATTTTCTTTGATATTTAATTTTCCCCATTACAAGCTGCAGTGAAATCCTATAGAATAGTGTACTATATACTCATTTTATGTTGTATGTATCATGTCACATGTACTTTTCATCTATTTTTCTCTGTGAATAATGCATGTAAACACAACAAATTTCCTTTTAGACCAATAAAATCTGAATTTGAATTTGAATTTGAATTTAGGAACACCTGATTTCTTGCCAAGTTTTCTTATATTTATGATTCTTTGAAATAAAAATGAACACAAGCAGACCAATGTTCTGCAAGGAAGCTATTTGGTTCATTATTTTAAGAGTACTAAGTGCCATATTTTATCCTTTTCCACTTACAATAATAGAAAGGCTTTTCTTCCAAAAACACAAAAGAACTCCATAAATTTAAAAATGTGAACTACTCATTAATTGTCCGCATTCTACTCTTGTATGTCTTTTAGGACAATTACACAATTACGGAACAAACCTTTTGGTTTAGAAAGGGTTCATTAATTAATTTTCTTTTCTTTACCTATTGTAATGTTTGTTCTTATGATTGTCTAACAGGAGCAAGCGGATCAAGCCGATGGAAATCAAGACATAGACCTAGAGCAACCAGAGAATGAAGGTATGTGAACATAGTAATTACAAATCTAGACCTAGACCTAGAGCAACCAGAGAATGAAGGTATGTGAACATAGTAAATCAAGACCTAGCTAGACCTAGAGCAACCAGAGAATGAAGGTATGTGAACATAGTAAATCAAGACCGAGCTAGACCTAGAGCAACAAGAGAATGAAGGTTTGTCAAAACAGCAAATCAAATCTTGATACAAAGACTACCACCCAAAATGATCTAGGAATGCAGTTTTTATTGGGAGTTCATCTTTCCATACAGGATCTTTTAAAGGCTGGTTTAAAGCCCAACTGTACTACTTGTAGCTACTTGCTCCCTCTATATAGAAAACAATTATGCCTAATCGGTGACCATTGGTCCCCCATAATCCTCTTTTTCTTATGTTAATTGAGAGCTGAGTTGATGAGATAGCCACCTGTCAGTGACCACTCTGGGTGGTTTAATCCCTCCTAGCCAAACTAGTACAGACGACCTTTAAATGCAGAGTATTATACGTAAAACAGGAAATGCAGTATTCATACACGTAGGCTGACTTCGTTCATTGTGATGGGCCTAATGCTCTTTAATATCTTGTTCACTGATCATACTTAGCGACTCAAGTATTTTTAGTATTAAAAAACGACTTGGTTTTTAGGGTCAGCTAATTTAGTAATTAATTAAGCTGTCATTTTGCTTTAGCTTGTGCGATCTTATCCTGCGAAGATCCCAAAGTTTGCATCACCTGCTGGTGTTCTTTCTTATTCATGCAGATGGTTTCCATTATCCTAATTATTCTGTTTTAACAGAAATATGGTGGGATATAAAATGCTATGAATCATCATCATCAAATCAACATAACTTGCAGTGCAAGTGGTACTACTATAACATTCCATTCATTTTGAATTTGCAACTCATTTCTTGCCAGACCTTATCGTCATAGATACCACTGAGAAGAAGGAGAAGAAGGAGGTGAAGGAGGAGGGTAAGAAGAAGGGCGGGGCCCTCAAGAGGATGGGAGGAGGGCTGGCTGCTGCCAAGAAGCTCATGAAGAAAGGCGATGGAGACGAGGACAGTATGATGGATATGAACATGGAGGTGAGCAGATGAAAAAGAAAGATGGCCAATGGTCAAGCAATTACATTGTGATGGAAATTCTAATTCTAACTAATTAGTATTGTTCCTACGCAAAAAAGTATGTAGTTTCTAGCCCATGTATTGAGAAAACATTGTAAACACTAGAACACTATTGTATTATGTATGTATAAACAACAAAGTTCTTAGAGATAGAATTTTTAGTACCCTTCCTGCTCTCATTCAATGATAATATACATTTATAAAGCACAGACACTATGCAAATATATTCTACTGTACTGCAAGAACTCATGATAATTGTGCTTAACAGAGCTGCCAACCATTCCGTTTTTTCCCGGAATTATTCTGTTTTTTCATCCAATTATGTTTTTTTTTCCCAAAATACTTTTTAAAAATAAGTTTTATAATTTGTTTTTCCTTTACATACCGCACATCCAACAACTGCCCTAAAATGTTATTTTGATCACAAAGTCAATAGAAAACTAAGGTTAAAACATACTCGAAGACAAAAATATTCTCAAACAGAATGAAACGCTGATAATACCAAAAGAGCAACAACAAAACACCTACTTGTAAATAAACTATACATGTAGGTCCTAATATGGAAACAAAACTGCATGAGGAATGGACATTTCTGCATTGGAAGTGTGTCGCCCATGGTTGTGAGTTTCCTTTTAATGAATTCCTATTTTTTGCTTGAAATTCCTTTTATTTTTGCCATCATGGTTCCTTTTTTTGGTCGCACAAGGCTGGCAGCTCTGGCTTAAAGTCTACAACATTAAGTTAGCTGAAAAGATGTCCTTTTAGTTTTTATTTAAAACAATTAACAATGGTGATTTCCTAATTTCCATCAGTAAGTTATTTCAAAGTTTTGGGCCCACGCATGCAAATGATAATTCATCTATGAGCACATGAAAAGCATTTTCATTTTGCAAAATATCGTTAACACACATGTGGTACATTTAGAAGTAGTAAATTTTAAAATGGCAGTAGTAAAGAACATTAGAAATGAAAGCACTTGTAAATATTGCACAAAACATGAGCCATAAAATAACTTGCCCTCTCCTAGAAATGCTGAGTAGTTTAGACCATAAGCACACACAATTCAGAGTACCATAATTAACGGTGTATAAACCGCACTTTGTTGCCGCCGAAAAAAATTCAAAGTCTGGTCATAGCCCAACTGACTCCAAACCGACCGATCCTGGCCACAATCTACATTCATATTTGTTTTTGGTGGCCTGGTAATAATGCCTACATCTCAGCAGACTTTATCATATTCACAGCAAGCCAATACATGTATGTTTTTTAAATACATTACATTTATAGCAGAAATCATTAATATGTTGACTTTGCTACAATGAATCCATTTTGCTTACAACATTTACATGTGTTAATATTATTCTTAATTTTATTTGATCATTTTTATTGCTGTCTTTAGGAAGAGGTAATTTTATTTGTAATGGTAAATGCTATAGCATGGCCTGCAGTGGTTTGTTTTTGTCTTGTTTCCTTTGCTGTGTTACAGAGTGGATGTGTTCAGATTTCTTGCATATACATGTACACACTGTTGTTTTATAGGTCCATGCACAAAGAGATAAGTTCAGTGTGTGCCTGTATTCCTAAGAGAGTTGTGTGAATGCATTAAGGTCATTTAAGGACCTTTTGCAGTAATGTTTGTGCACATCCAACGGCGCAGTGCCAGGTGGTTATGTATTCACATTTACATGGAGTACTTGGAATAAGCCATTTTTGCGTAATGTAACCAAATTCATAATCCAGTGCCTCGAAATTCACCCGTTACCAATAATTGTATGTCAATTGTCAGAATGCAAATTGCATACATTCCATGGTGTTAGATAGGACATGCCATAATATTTGTCCTATATAAGTACTTAGCAACAACCAATGTACGCAATTTGCATTCTGACAATTTAAATACATGTATTTGTAACAGGTGAATTAAAAGATTCGTATCAAGGGCTAATGTCAAGTTATCAATTCTTCCTAGCTGGATGATGGAGAACATTCATAGACAATTAAAACAACGCTTCATTTTGCAATTCACAAAAGTATGTTGTTGTATAAAAAAATATCCATCTTCAGCAATTCTTGAAATGTTCATGTCGCGAAAGTTTCTGGTCTTACAGTAGTTGTTAACATAATTTGCAGTTACTATCTCGCTTGAATGATTTGCTTTTCAGGGAGGCGGTCCTGGATCATTTTGGGTTTGTTCCTACACATGATACAATTCTTCCACCGCTCATCATGTTTACTATAACCCATGAATGCATAATAATACGAATGCTTCTTTTTAATGTGTGCTGTCTTTATCTTTTCAGTGTTTACATGTGTTCAAACTGTATATTTCATATGGTCATATGCTGTTGGTTTGTGCCCATACATTTGCCATGTTCTTTATCCATTGCTCTATACATGCATGAACTTATTGTGAAAGTAAATGTAATAATATAAAGAAGGTGCTTGCTTTGGTCGACTCATTTAAAAAACATTGGTGTGCCACGGTTGACTTTTGTCACACATATATACACTAAATAGTGTGGCAGCCAAGGCTTGTGATACATGGCAAGTAAAGAGTTGAAATGGATACATATGTTGAAGGTGCTTGCTTTGGTCGACCCATTTAAAAAACATTGGAGTGCCACGGTTGACTTTTGTCACACATATATACACTAAATAGTGTGGCAGCCCAGGCTTCTGATACATGGCAAGTAAAGAGTTGAAATGCCCCCCCCCCCCCCCATTGCATAACACTTATAATTGATGGTTACTTTGCCATTAAGGGTAACCTTGATTTGATTGGTTGTTGAGTGATGTTGCCATGGTAGTGATATTGATGGCAAAGTTACCATCAAATGTAAGTTTTATACATTGGGGCCCATATCATGCTAATGTCTTGTTGAACAGAGCAATAATACAATTCTAAGGTGATACAGCTCGTAATACTGTTCATCTGTGATGTCTGTAAGTGCTTGACAGAAATATTATTATTCCGGTCTTTTGGTTTTGATTGTTTGTATAAACAGTAGTTATATTTCATGGTACATCATGATCTGATATGTATGTTCAGATAAGAAGAATTCATGTCATCAGCTTTGGTGAAAATGCTAGTGCCTAATATATGAAATCAGGCTTAATCATAAGGGCTTTTAAACCTGTATACGGTATGCTGGCTTCATCCAATCTACTGTAATTTTGATGGTTTGAGGCGCTTTTCAGGTATCATTATCTCATATTGATGGTATGATACTAAGCCTGGGCTACTGGTAAATACATGCAGTTTGTATGTCCTTGGATACATATATACTGGTATATATGTAGAGTCGAACTTTAAAGGTCATGGTTGATCACATAAGGCGAGGCGTCAAAAATATCGATACCAGCAGGCTGCCGCCTCACGTATTGGCGCATCGAGGCTGCAATTACGGCCGAAGCCTGGCTGGGGCAATTATTTTTCACTTATTAGCCCAGCCGGCTTGCGCCAGGCTGGGATCTGAGGCTCGGTTTCCATTCGAAAGGCGGCAGCCGGCGCATGCTTTTGTTCGGAGACCATTATGATGACATCATGAGTTAATTGAGGGTCCTACCGCCAGCGGTAGCCGGCTGAGCTAATTTAAAAAATGCAGCCAGGACGCACAAGTGCAGTTAGCTGCCGCTGGCTGGTATATTTATTTTTGACGCCTCGCCTAAGCAATGCTGAGAGTATTTGGCAGCAGTATTAGAATTGTGAGGCTTAAATTGGTTTGACCTACATACTGATGTCTTGAAATACTGAAATACTTGAAATCTTTTTCAGAGGAAAAGAAAGAGAGAGCAAGTCTTGATAGTTCAAGACTCCAGTCAATACCTTTTTTTGAGAGGGGGAAACATAATTTAACTAAAATCCATGGTGGGAATTTGAGATTTATCCTTGGTATAGTCTATATTATAGCACAACCAGCATATAGCCCCAGTACTGCCCTTGCAAGATCCCTATGTTTCCCTCGCAATCTTGGGCACAACCGGTATGGATGATGCTAGGCTCTTACAAAGGTTGAGTAACGGGAACTGTAATACTAAGGGCTGTCAACTTTGGGGAACTGCTTTGAGGGAGATCATATGCAATTTTTAATTTTGCTCAACGGGGGGGGGGGGGGGGGGGGGGGGGGGGGGGGGGGTAAAAAAAAAAAGGGGAGATTTTTTCATAAACCGGTAGATACCGGGAGATACCGGGACAGCGGGAGGAAGGGCGTTGTGGCAGGAGTCCTCGCTACATGCTGGTGGGTCGGCGGGAGAATGAGCGTGGTGGCATGAGACTCCCGCTACGTGCTGGTGGGCCGGCGAGAGAATAATAATTAATAATAATAATTACAGTGCTTATATAGCGCCTAACACTTACTTTGTCAGAAGTCTCTAAGCACTCTACAATAATGCAGCATAATCTGGCTTTAGCAGTGCAGCTGTTACGCGCGCTGCGTTTCAAGGAATAAATTCCTACCAGGTACCCATTTACTTCACCTGGGTGGAGTGTGGCAAATATAGATCAATGAGCGTGGTGGCATGAGACTCCCGCTACGTGCTGGTGGGCCGGCGGGAGAATGAGGGTGGTGGAATGAGACTCCGCTACGAGCTGGTGGGCCGGCGGGAGAATGAGCGTGGTGGCATGAGACTCCCTCCTTATACGACTATTTGCTTTTTAATATTTTAGAGTATGAATGTGTACCATACACATTAATTGGGAGTGTTATAGTTTATATCTTGAGTAGAAGCATATATGTATGCAGTTAGATTAATTTGCATGACAGATTTAAGCATGCAATTGACTCACACTATTTTGTTACCAGACAGTTTACATTTGTGTATGTGCATGAATCTTTTAATTTTTTTATTTGCCTATACTTGGAACTGGTGGGGGGGGGGGACATTCAGAAATATAACCACCAGCTCCTTCATCCTCATAAATTGACCTTATACAATCTTATTATAATGCAGGCATTTTGTGTGTAAGAAATCCTTCACTCCCCCCCCCCCCCAACAAAAAAACAAAACAAAAAAAATCAGCATATACTCAACAATTCATATTACTTGTGTATGCATGTTTAAAGTATTACTTTAAACATTACTTCAACTTTATGTACTTAAAGTCATAGAGTTGAAATATTTTGGACAAAAATAAAAAGAAGATTTGTCTATCAATAGAAATAATATCATTTATTTGAGCTCCTTTATGTTTGCATTTGTCCAAAATCAGGTTTAGTGCCTATAGTTTTTTTAGAAAGTAAATCAAATCCCCCTTTTTGACATGTAAAAATACCTATTGTGATGAAAACTCTGTGTTGTTGGGCAAGACTAACAACCAAACTCAATCATTTAAGTGAAATTTGTCTTTCATTCTTCTCTTTTGTAAAGACCGATTGAATTTGGATAGTACGGACCATACAGAGACAATGCTACTTTATATATCTGTATCGCTTACTTGTATATCAAATGGGAGAAATAGGCAAGTGTAGTGTATTAGTAATTTTGTATTCTCTTAGCTGATGAACGTCTAGCACAAAATAACCTGTTTGTGAAGCAGGATATACAAGTTGCATACTTCTACATTCTCTTATTACTTTACTGCTTCTATATGATAACATTTGAGTGTTACTGTCATCCGGGAGGGGGGTTACAGTATTTATCATCTGAAATTAACATTTGTTTTCTATTTCATTTTTTTTCTTCATTTGGATAAAAACAGGAGGAATTAGATGTCTGTCTCATACAGGTGAGAACACAATCATTTATCTTGTGTGAAGCTTTCATAGTTTAAGGTAATACAAGTTTTGGTATGGGTTCATAAATGTGGTTCAAATGAACATATTGGAAGCATATGCGATTTTACAATATTCAATGATTGTTGTCGCGGTTAAAATCAAGTCTAAAGTGAAGAAATTGTAAATAATAAACTCTTTATGTTGTATAGCTCCCTCTCAAGACTGATATTACTTTAGCTTTGAAACAATGTTTCTTGACTACAATCGACCGATTTGCTATTCCCATTTGGAAATTATATATCAGAACTGCATATTCTGAGATTTTCATTGTCGCAGCTACCATGGAATGGCCTTAGACGCTATTCAAAATATTTGAAATTACCGGGAGCACCAGTAAATTTTGATTATTCAATTTTCTCAAAAGCAGAAGTGTTTTAGGGGCTAAATTTTATAGTGTTTATTATACATCCACCGGGGCATCCAAATATATCTTTTGTGTGCCTGCTCAAAGGTGCAAACACAAATTTTGTTGACGTTCTTCATTTTTGTCTCTCTTTTTTTGCTTTTTTTGTGAAAGGGTAAAGAAATGATTGATATAGAGAAGTTGTAAATTGTATCTATCACCTTACTCGGTATGATAAGTGTTTTCGTAGATATAGTCAAAGAAAGTTTTATTAACTGTACATTTGCTGACCATTTGTTCCTGGGCGCTGGGTGAATTTTAAAAAGTATTTTTCTTTGTATGATGCTGCATTGCACATGTATTAGCTAATTAAAACTTTATAAGGACAAGACCAAAAAGATAATGCTATCGTTCAACAAATTGTCCTTTTTTTTATCCCATTCATATGGAAGTTTTATACATCTGTTAAAACAGAGATTTTACAACAATGTTTGTGTAAACGTTATATTTTAGAAACGCAAAGAATAAAACCCCTCTGTCACCTAACTTTGATATTCAATTAACTCAATGTACATCACTTGTTAAACAAACAAGAGGTTAACGTTCATCAGGGTAATAATCGGGAGAGCGCCAGGAGTGTCAAATCTGACAGACATGAACGCTATACAAGAACCCACTATTATTTATTATCCATCTCCTTCCTTTCGGCATCAGTTCTACTCGACTGAGCTGGAGAATGTTCCAGACTTCAATGGGTTCAAGGAGTGGCTTCACACCTTTGAGCTTCTACGCGGGAAGAACACCGGAGAGGAGGACAGTGACAGCAGGGTGGTGGGCAAGTTCAAGGTAAGACCAATAATAATAATAATAGCTCACATTTATAGTGCGCCTAATACTTTGTTTCTAGGCGCGGAACATATTATTACCCGGGTCATCGGATTCAGGCTTACCCGCACACAAGGTGTGCACATTCTCCACTCCCTGGGGGGCATTCCAGCCAGTCGCCATTTTACAGGTGCCATTGCTAATCAAACCACATTAGCTTTCGCATCCTATCGGGTACCCATTTTAACACCTGGGTGGAGAGTGGCAAATGTAGATCAATGTCTTGCCAAAGGACATTAGTGCCGCAGCGGGACTTAAACCGCGGACCTTGTGATCCACAGTCCGGTGGCATATCCACTCGACCCAAGGGGGTGTTTCACAAAGATCCTAAGTCGAACCTATCTCTAAGTTGGACTTAGCAATTATGTAAAGCATCTATGAAAATATTTTGTAAAAGTTATTTTAAAAGGAATAAAATGTTGATTCAAGGAGAATTCATGTTCTTGATTTGGAATGTAAAAGAATCTAAAATAATTGAATTTTCGCTTTTGAATATATATTATTTTAAGGCTACAAATAGCTCTCCATAGTTTTTAAGTCCAACTTAGAGTTAAGTTCGACTTAGGATCTTTTTTAAACACTCCCCATATCATTTGTTCAAAGAAAGAAAGCCATTTTTCAAACTGTGTTTACCCTTTCAGGACAGGATTGCTTTTTAAGGCTAAATATTTCACATTCTGTTCTTTAAAGTGGCAACAATATTTGTTCTTTTATTTCTTCACTGTTAAAATAAAGAGTAATAATGTCTCTGGAAAAAAATGTTTGTGGGTGACAATGTTGTTAAAGAGTTTTAAAAATTGCAAATTTTGATTACAAAAATAAAGATTTTTGAAACTTTCAACCTGTTTCCAATTTATGCATTTAAAAGGATATTTTTATTTTATTTTTTAATTCCTGGCATCAAACACAATAAAGTCATGCAATGAAAATGGATGCAGTGTTTGCAGATTTTCTTTCCCTTTTTGACAAATTTGCCATTTTTCTTAAGGGCTTTGAACAAAAAATATATTGGGCCAAACCAAAAATGTGGACTGATTGTCGCGTAAGGGTTTAAGTATATTACTTATGGCCCTTCTTGCTCCTAGCAGATGATCAAATCTAGGAGTATCTTTGAACACAAGATGGTGCAACAGCCATTTCAACTCTTCATTGTCAATGTCGTAATTGTAACTATTATCAATTTTGGGTTCATATCCCACTGCTGCCACCAGGCAATTAAGGTTAAATGACAAGATGCCAGCCTCAGAAAACGTTAAAGCTCTTTAGTTAAGACAATCAAAGAACCAGCAATTATTAGTCACTGCAGAAAACAATGGCTGATCGTAGCTGTACAAACAAGATTGAACAACCACCAATTGATTAGCTGATGCTGCAATGTGGCACTAAACATTAGCAAATGACATGAATCTTCAGAATAACATGGTGTAAATATTAAATGTAAATTATTACTATTTTCTATTTGCAGGGAGCCATAGCCTTGTACAAGTGGCCCCTACCCCCTGAGATCGAGAAAGACCCTACCAAGATGTTTGGTAGCTTGGATCCCAAGCTGGGATACTTTCAGAAGCTTCCCAAGAACGACCCCATGGGTGTCCTAGTGAGGGTCTACATTATCAAGGCCATCGACCTTCATCCTACTGACGTCAACGGAAAGGTATAGCAGGATTTAAAACAATTTATCATTGTATTTCAGGAAGGAAATTGTTCTGTTGAATGATTTTATATTCATTTCAACATCAGGATACATTTACAAACAATAAATTATCAGAGACATGAATATATTGATTACAGAGTGGAATGTCTACGCATTACAAAAGTCAGTGCTGAAAGTTAGGAGTGAACATAAAACTTATACCTTATGTATATATTAGGGGTATTAAATAGTGGCAAAAGTTACAATAATACAAAATTGAAAGAAATGTAGATTTATAGGTAGATGAACAGGAAGTGGAGATAGAGGGTAAGAGAGAGGGAGAGAGAGAGAGAGAGAGAGAGAGGGAGGAGGGTTGATGAAGAAGAAGAAAAAAGGAGTGTTATAAGAACTTTACAGATGATCAACATTTTTAAATGTCCTTTCATTATGATATGCACTTCCATTTCTCTCATACCTAAACCATCTTATCATCTTGTCTTTGCCTGCAGGCCGATCCGTATGTCCAGATACACCTGGGCAAACACAAGACCAACGACAAAGAGAACTATGTCTCCAAGAACCTCAATCCAACCTTCGGCAAGTAAGTAGACAATTATTGTATTCAAGTAAGCAATTTGTTTTTATTCATACAAATGGATGAATACTGATTATAAATGTAGCCTCTCTGTGTGGGAAAATATAATTTTGAGTAAATACAAATGTAAGTGTTTTGCATTTCCCCTGACTGCATGCACTTTATCCAGTTTTTATTTCATGTGTACAAATCATTTTACATGTTAAAAAAAATAAGAATAATGAATTGATGTATCACCTGTAAAATTGTATAGCATTTGGTGTCCTATTCTTGAGGAATAAAATGTCAGAATTTGTATGTCAAATAAAATTCTCCTCCTCTTTTCCCTAGGTGTTTTGAGTTTGAGGCTACCTTTCCCATGGAGTCGAAGCTAGCCATTCAGATCTATGACTGGGATATGATAGGATCAGACGATCTCATCGGTGAGACCATGATTGATCTTGAGAATCGCTACTACAGCAAGCATCGAGCAACATGCGGCTACTCCAAGGAATTCAATCTGTAAGTCTTTATGCAGAACACTTCCATTGTATCACAAACTAAGTTTCTAATTATTAGAACAACCATTTTGAAAAGTTCTGTAGTTAGCATGGGACAACCCTGTATGATACAAGCTAGAGAATTCCAGAGCTAAAGAGGATGTCCTTTGAGCCCATTCATCTATCTTTGAGATTTTAACCTGTATACAGTGTATTTCCATAGTAAGTTTTAACCAACCATATTCTAATACTTTTATATTTAAACTTAGAAAAACTTCCCCCACTTCATAATATTGAAAATGAGCTGATTAATGGTAAAGTTTGAAAACATAGAACATTCATTTAATCAAAAATTAACAATGATGAAAAAAGTAAACTATGACTGCAATTTGTCTAACAATATTTTATTTGCAATCACTTTACCACCATAAAGTACCTTGATGGCACCATAAGTGTTCAGGAAAAGTAGTCATTTTCAATGAACTTTAGGTGGGTGTGAAACTTATTGGATAATTTGGTAGGCCTGGTAGGGATTCACGGACATTGAAGATGAAGAAAGCAATTAACATTTTTATGGTCAATTCACGTCTGTAGATGCAGGTTGTTGTCTGCAAGATTTGTGAGTGTTTCCATTATCTGAACCTTACCGTTGTTAGTACTAGTCTGTGCATCAATGGTCTTGATACCTCATTGGACTGTGGATCACATGGTTTGCAGCTCAAGTCCAGTCGCGGCACTAATATATATGTCCTTTGGCAAGACATTAATTTACATGTCTCTTCTCCACTCGGGTGAAGAAATGGGTACCTGGTAGTAAGAAATTCTTTGAATGCTTTAGCGCCTTGTTATGGCGGCTCAGCCACAGCCAGGGTAATAATATAATACTGTTTATTAAGCGCAGTAGAGTATATTCAAATAGAAGCTGCACTATTTAAATGGACCTATAATTATCATCAATGTATTTAACTTATTCAGGTATGGATACAACAATTGGCGTGATCCTCAGAAACCTGCCCAGATTCTAACCAGACTGTGTAAGGAGCACAAGGTCGAACTGCGCTTCGCTCCGGGTCAAGCAGAGGTCGGAGACAAGATCTACTACGGAGAACAGTTCATTGAAGATGAAAGTGGTATGTCAAAAAAGCTTGTCTTAAATTTAGTAACTATGTAGAAAAATTGTCTCTTCTCCTTATATAGATTTACTTCATACCGGTCTGGTATGTGTTGAAGACATGTTTTAAATTGAGAAATACTCATGTACATGTAGATGAGTTACTGCATGGTTATTGAACAAGCTACCCACCATCCTAAAGACTGCCATATCTGTGGATCAGCTCAAGAAACCTTTGAAGGCCCACTTGTTTTGTTAGAGAACATAGATTTGTGAATATTTGTATTGGTTCAGCTGCCCTATTGAAGTGTTGCGTCATTGTTTAGAGTGCATAGATTTTTAAATATTTGTATTGGCTTAACTGAATTTATTGAAGTGTTGTGTCATTATTTAGATAGCATAGATTTTTAAATATATGTATTGGCTCAACTGGTCTCATTGAAATGTTGCATCATTATTTATGTGGCCCTTATACTACCTTATGGAGCAAATAGTGAAGTGCTTTGAAACTGCGAGGAAACCATACCTAACATTATTTCAACTTGATGGATTGGGAGTCTGATGTAAAATAATGAGGTTATGAAATGAATTAAATTGAGGCAACTGCTTCAAGGAGTCCGTCAAGGCTGCAGCCTATCACCATATCTTTTCAACATCTATGCTGAATTCATTATGAGAAAGGCTTTTGATGGGTTTGACTAATAGATGATTATTTTGACACCAATTTTGTTTTGTTTGACGTAATGTTGTGCAGGAAACAGTAAGGCTACTGATGACCTGACCTCATTGGAAGCACTGCTCCACTGGGATGAAATCGCTGAAGTGGGATGTAAGCTGGTCCCTGAACACGTGGAGACAAGATCACTCTATCATCCTGATAAACCAGGCATTGAACAGGTCAGTAGGGAGGAATGATCATGATGGAGAGAGGAAAGTTGGTTGAAGTGATGATGGCATGGAGATAGACATGATATTGTTATTCAAAGTTGGGACAGACGATGATATCAGTGATAACATTGACCTTGATTGTGGTGGTAGTGGTAATGATGACACTAGTTAGTGATGATGGTTTTGATGGGGATGATGTTTGTCATGGTCATAATTGTGATTGTGGTGGTGGTGGGGATAATGATGATGATATTGATGATTGTGGTGGTGATGATAATGATGATGATTATACTGATGATGGTGGTGATAACGATGATGATGCCAGTGGTGGTGGTAGTGGTAATGGCAGTGATAGTCGTAGTTATGGTAATGAAGATGATGATGATGATTATGATGATGACAATCACGATGGTAGTGGTGATGACCATTGTCGGTGCTGATGGTTAATTAATGGTTATATTGGTGGTGTGTGTAGAGGTGATGGTACCTTTGGTGGTATTGCTGATAATATTTTCCCCTCTCCTCTCTCCTCTACCCCTCCCTCTTCACCCCCAACCAGGGCAAGGTAGAGATGTGGGTGGATATGTTCCCAATGGACATGCCCCTCCCTCAAGCTCCGGTGGACATCTCACCTCGTAAACCCAAGCGCTATGAGCTGCGGGTGATCATCTGGAACACGGATGATGTGGTTCTTGAAGATGACTCCCTCCTGACTGGAGAGAAGATGAGTGACATCTATGTCAAGGGGTGAGTAGATTGAGGATATCAAACAATTGAATGAGTCAGGTGATCTACATGTATGAGTATATTGGTGTGGTACTTGTGTTTTCTTTTTTTAAATCAACTGTTTATAGAGCCAGATTAGTAGCACTCTGTGTAATAGAGTACCGAAGCTGTGACGTCATAAAAATCTATTTAATGGTTAGGAGCCAGAGCATATAACACTGAGTTCCCATAGGACATATATTCATTCAGAGGGTCATATCTCAGCCAATACTTAACATATTCAATTGGTTTTCGGCAATTGGACATTATTTTTGGTGTTCTTTTGGAATATGAAGAAAAAAATTGAGAAATTCTAAAAATAGATTTAATGCCCTCCTGGCTCCAAACAGACAATGTATCCCCTCAATCAAGTGGCATAGCTACAGGAGCATGCATGGTGGGACATGTTGAAACATGGGGAAGAACTGGGCAAAGAACAGGTGAGAGAAGGCCTGTACATGATGGGTAGAATAGGCAAGGGGAACATGAAAAAGAGACCATACAAGCCCTTATCAAGACCATACAAGCCCTTATCAAGACCATACAAGCCCTTATCAAGACCATACAAGCCCTTATCAAGACCATACAAGCCCTTATCAAGACCATACAAGCCCTGATCAAGACCATACAAGCCCTGATCAAGACCATACAAGCCCTGATCAAGGCCATACAAGCCCTGATCAAGACCATACAAGCCCTCATCAAGACCATACAAGCCCTTATCAAGACCATACAAGCCCTTATCAAGACCATACAAGCCCTTATCAAGACCATACAAGCCCTGATCAAGACCATACAAGCCCTGATCAAGACCATACAAGCCCTGATCAAGACCAAACAAGCCCTTATCAAGACCATACAAGCCCTTATCAAACCTTCCCCAACTCTTCCACTTAGCTACTTCACTCTCTGTTCACCTAGCAATATCCATGAATGAATACTGACCTCTTATATGTGTACACCAGCGCTTTATAAATCTTAGATATTATTATTATTATTATTACAAGGTCTTCTGAAACCAGGCGGTCATAGTATTTAAACTTGAGGGAAATGAGAGAATGTAGTGGACAAAATTTTAATATTATAAGGGTTGGTGGATTTTCATCTCTCAGATGGTTGCTTGGCCCGAGCGCGGACACCCAATCCACGGATGTCCACTACCGTTCCCTGACTGGAGAGGGTAACTTCAACTGGCGTTTCATCTTCCAGTTTGACTACCTGGCCGCTGAGGAGAAGATGGTCATCAAGAAGAAAGAGTCTGCCTTCTCCATCGACGAGACGGAGTACAAGGTCCCGCCTAGATTGAACCTTCAGGTCTGGGATGCAGATCACTTCTCTGCTGATGACTTCCTTGGTATGAAAATTATTTTCTCTGAAAGCCCCACTGTACTACTTGTAGCTACTTGCTCCCTCTATATAGAAAACTTCCCCAATCGGTGCCTGTTGGTCCCCCATGATCCTCTCTTTCTTATGATAATTGAGAGCTGAGTTAATGAGATAGCCACCTGTCAGTGACCTCGCTGATGATCTAATCCCTTCTGGCTGAACTAGTACAGCCAGCCTTTAACCATTTACCAAATAACCCTCTCCTGTCCTGTCGATCACTGGTAGATTTAAGCCATTGCTTACTGGAACCAGGTGGTCCCTGTGTTAAAGCCTATAGGAATGAAGGAATTCAGTAGTCAGCGGGTTAAGAAATGTGATGGAAGAGGCATTTTATTGCTTGTCCTATAATGCACCAAAAGTGCCCCCACCCTAACAGAGTGCTAGGTCTTAGGGTTAGATTAGGGTTTGATAAAGCATTTGGTCCAGGGTCAAAGTCACAACTTTGTTTAGTGTAGCTCTTACAGGTGTATATGAAGCACTGGGCAATTATCTTCTAAGGCTTGGTTCATACAACCATCTGACAATGAACTCCTGACAATTCTGTTCTATGAGTGAAGGATCAGATCCTAGATCTGAACCTTTTCCATTTTGGACCAAGACTTTCAAAAAAACGTTCCATTGAGTCATTTGAAGCTATCTTTGTCATTCTTTTAAATCTTACCGCAATGTCTTTTAATATTTGTCAAACTGCATTTTATGAATATAACTTTCTAACTGTGACTTCCAAATAATGTTCTATCGAGTCATTTAAATTTTAAGCTCAACATGTATCAGTATTTTATCCAACTACATAATGTAAATATCAAATTCTGATTGTGATACATTGTGTGTACAGGATCACTATCACTTGATCTGAACCGGTTCCCGCGTGGGGCCAAGACGTCCAAGAAGTGTTCCATCGATTCATTCCGAGCCATGAACAAGATGTCAATCTTCAAACTCAAGAGAACCAAGGGATGGTGGCCTTTCATTGCCAAGTCAGAGAAGGAAGGAGAAGAACTCACGGTAAGAAAGATCATACTTTAAAGGGCAAGTCCACCCCGATATTGAATTAGTTTTAAAGCCCCACTGCAGTACTTATAGCTACTTGTGCCCCTCTATATAGCACACAATGCCTAATCGGTGCCTGTTGGTCCCCCATGATCCCCTTTTTCTTATGTTAATTGAGAGCTGATTTGATGAGATAACCACCTGTCAGTGACCTTGCAGGGAGGTCTAATCCCCCTGGCAAAAACTAGTGCAGACAGGCTTTAATAATAATAATAATAATAATAAAAACGTTACTTATAAAGCGCTTACCACCGAAGTCTCTTAAAGGGAAAGTCCACCCTGATATTGAATTAGTTTTAATAAAAGCATAAAAATGAGAGAAACAAATCAGTGAAAGTTGAGCAAAACCTGATTAGAAATAGGAAAGTTATGAAATTTTTGAAGTTGTCATAAGTGAAAGACATATTGGAAACACTGTGACATCATGCAAGCTCCTTTCCAATTTGCCCTGTACAGAAATATTCATAAAGTTCATTTTCTTAGTTATTGATGATGGAATAGATTTTTTTCATACAGGGTTATATGAAAACATACTTGCAATAATTATAGGTAGGGTGAATATATGTCAAAAAAATTATAATTTTTTTAATGTTTTAAGTACAAGATAAATGGGAGGGGAACGCGCAAGATATGTCACAGAGTTGCAACTTGTGTTTGATTGCTTGCAACTTCTAACTTTCTTATTTTTCATTGGTTTTTCCTCAAACTTTCACTGACCTGTTTGTCTCATATTTCTGGTTTTATTAAAACCAAATTATTATCAGGATGGACTTCCCTTTTAAGGGGAGATACCCCCGTGGGTGGGGGGGGGGGGTAGTGAGCACGCAAACCACTTACAGTTCTCCTCCCCCCTCCCTCGCGTGCGCAAAGTACGAAAGCTTTGACATTTCATTAAATTATTAGAGAAAGAAGACGATTCGTTGTACTGTTCTCGACTCTTAATCCTTTTTCTTCCTACGTCCTCTTCCTTTCTTCTTTTTTCTCCTTTTTTGGGAGGGCAAACGTTTTTTTTGGGGGGCGACTGCCCCCACTGCCACCCCTGGTTACGCGCCTGATGTTCATTGACCTAATCCATAGTGAGATATGGCGGACTGTTGGCAAAATGAGGAAGAATATCGCATATGCATCTTACCAAGCCCACCTTTAGGTTATAAATGGGTTTTCTCATCGTGCACCCATACACACATTTAGTGGGATACATGATGTAAAATTATTGGTCCACACATTGCATGCATATTACTCTGTCATTGCCATAAATGTATTTATGTATTGTGTAACTGAACCTATATTTCCCAGTGAGCTGACCCTCTAAGTATTACCTAAACACATAATGGATTCCTTCACTCAAAGCATTTCATCCTATTTGCCTCTCTCTGCCCAGGGTAAAGTGGAGGCTGAGATGGCTCTCTTGACTGAGGAGGAGGCAGAGAAGAGCCCTGCAGGGAAGGCTCGTGATGAACCAGACCCTCTAGCTAAACCAAAGTATGTCCAATTTTCAATCAGTATCTGTCTTTATTCTATATACCAACTTCACATAATGTAATAATTACTGACACTATTATTTTGTAGCGTGGAAAGTCTGTTGTTATTATTTTCAGGTAGCACATGGAGGATGTCCTCTGTGTGTGTGAACATTAGACACAGCTGGAGGATGGTGTGCCCCCATCCGTGTCCTTCAACACACTTTATCATAATAACATCATAGTTATATTTTGTGTACCCCCTTTACTTTGTATGAAGGTACATGCACATAGAAGAGGATGTTGTTTTACAGGTTGTAGAGTGAAACGCAACGGTGCTTCAGGAGAAGCAGCAAGTGTTTCTACAGTGTTTCTAAGACGAGTGACGAACAGAAGAACGGTAATGGTTGTTGTGATGAGAAGGAGAATTAGGAAGAGACTGGGTTGTGTGGTATGGAATGATAAGAGTGAATTGATGAGAGAAGATAGGAATAATGAAGAAAGAATAGGAAGATAAGAGAGATTTTATTAAGGGTAGAACAAAACCATCAGACATGCAGAGAAGAGAACCATTGGAGTTTCTGACGGCTCCTGATGATGAAAGTACAGATGATCCACAGCATTTGTATGTCACCATTAATCTGTTTCAAACATACAAAGGCGCCGCTCCTCCAATAGTTATGGACTACACATTTGCTTGAAAAGATGGGTTTTGAGGCCTGACATAAAGCTCTCTAGCTTGTCGGTGTCGCGAAGAATAGGAGGGAGGGAGTTCCAGAGGCGTGGAGCAACTGAAGAGAAGGCACAATCACCATACACCCGGAGTCGTGTAGGTGAAACTTGGTGAAAAAGTAGTCCTGACAAACGTTATCCAGGACGAGAATGATTTTCTTCTACCAGGGAAGCCACTAATCCTGGGGACTGATCTCCCTGTCTTCATGACATCATTGATGAACATCACTGCTAGCAGATGCATGCCAATACAAAAAGATGACCATACAGAGAGAGATGGTATCGTGGCAGAAAACTACTTCAAAAGAATTCTGGCTAGTGGTCATCCTCTCTTCATAAGTATATATCACAGGTAGCTAATATGCAGTTCTTGGAAGCAATGTCCCCAGTTTCTTCATAACAAGCTATGTGAACATCATTGCTCTCAGATATACCTGTACCACAGTAACATGACATGGAGGCACATCAGATATACCACTCATTATCTGCCATGATCATTCATCATAACATCAATTCAATCAGATAGGTGTGGAATAGATAGCTGCATCCCTATGTTAATGCCATTTGTGATCCTTGATTATTGAGTATTGTTTATTTACATGTTTATGATGATGTAACTATTTTGGATATGTGTTCTCTTTATATTTTTCTTAAACGTTGGTGTCATCTCTGCACCCTTGTCACAGCTTTTATTCATCGTGTAACATTTGTATCCTAACATTCCTTTTTTTTCTTCCTCAAAGTGCTCTTTTTTCATATATATATGTTTTTCTCATCATTACTAAATTTCACCAAACCCTTTAATAATAATGAATAACATCATTTACATGTACCTCCATTATGACTATTAGGAACACAGAAAGTTTTCTTTTGATATCCTTCATACTTGCTGATAACATGAAGCTAATGATGAGGCATTTCTTTTAAACGATTCAGTATACAACTGGAACTAAAAATGGAATAGAACCTCTGTCTACATGTATAATTTACTATTGTCTGAAACACATTTTGCTTTGTTTAATATATTTATACTCTGCTCTCTGTGTTGTTTGCATTATGCACTGTTCATTCATCATGACACTAATATTTTTGTTGGTACATATTCTTGAAAGCACCTTTCACAATAACCCACTAACTCATTGATGTCTTGTTTATTTTTACCCTTTCTCCATACCCATCCTGCATGATATGCATGCATCTTGTGGTACTTATTTTGATGCCCTTTTTGATATTTGCTCTTAAATTTTTGTTTTTGTTAATGTCACATTCTCCATGTAAATGAGGGACTACCTAACATCTACTACTTCTGCATCTTCTATCTTCATATCTACTACTACTTCTATGTCAACTACATCTTCTACTTCTTCTACATCTTCTACTACTACATCTACTACTTCTTCTACATCTTCTACTACTACATCTACTACTTCTACATCTTCTACTACTACATCTACTACTTCTACTACATCTTCTACTACTACATCTACTACTTCTACTACATCTTCTACTACTACATCTACTACTACTACTACCTCTACTACTTCTACTACATCTTCTACTACTACATCTACTACTTCTACTACATCTTCTACTACTACGTCAACTACTTCTACTATATCTTCTACTACTACATCTACTACTTCTTCTACATCTTCTACTTCTACATCTACTACTTCTACTACATCTTCTACTACTACGTCAACTACTTCTACTACATCTTCTACTACTACATCTACTACTTCTTCTACATCTTCTACTACTACATCTACTACTTCTACTACATCTTCTACTACTACATCTACTACTTCTACTACATCTTCTACTACTACGTCAACTACTTCTACTACATCTCCTACTTCTACATCTACTACTACTACTACCTCTACTACTTCTACTATATCTTCTACTACTATATCTACTACTTCTACTACATCTTCTACTACTACGTCAACTACTTCTACTACATCTTCTACTTCTACATCTACTACTTCTACTACCTCTACTACTTCTACTACATCTTCTACTACTACATCTACAACTTCTACTACATCTTCTACTACTACGTCAACTACTTCTACTACATCTTCTACTACTACATCTACTACTACTACTACCTCTACCACTTCTATTACATCTTCTACTACTACTTCTGCATCTACTATTTCCACATCTACTACTACTTCTACGTCTACGTCTATTACTTATACTGTTACTACTACTACTACGCCTGCTGCTACGTCTATTACTTTTACATATCTACAATTTCTTGATCTACTCCTACTACTATCTACTGTATAAATTGTTATATCTTTTACATTGATATTTTCCTATTTTACTATCATATTTTCTTATAAAACTGTTTATTTTATTCTATCGCTTTGGTTAATGATGCTGCTTGTTCATTTCTATGTTTCCTGTAATTTTCTTATTCAATCTGTAAAACTGGCTTTTGGCTGCACTTAACTATTTGCATGGCTCCTGCATCCCCAAACCAAATCTCTCCATTCTGGCAACCTCCCCTAATCCTACTAACAGTCGTCCGGATACCGCCTTCCGCTGGTTCCTCAATCCGTTCCTGACCCTGCGGTACATCATTTGGAGGAGATTCAAGTGGTACATCATCAATGGAATTATTTTCCTCCTCATCCTCATCCTCATCATCCTCTTCGTCTACAACATGCCTGGCTATACAGCCAAGAGAATCATCGGCGCTTAGTCGTTTCTAGCTCACCATTTACTCAAAAATATTGTAATTGTATTAAATTTGGTCAATACTTTCCGTAGAAGTTAAGTTGCATATTACTATTCCCCCTCATCCTCATTGTCCATATTATTTCATTTTTCATCTAATACATAACTGACTTTACAGGAGTCCCTCTCCATTTGTTTTTATGTCCTGTTATATTGACCTCAATCAATGTTTTCAATTCTTTTGGAAGATTTCAAAAACATCCTCATCTTCCATAATTTCTTTGTCCTTGTTCATTTCATTTACATCAAGACTGGCTATATTGCCAAGAGAATCATCAGCGCTTGATGGTCTCTTTCCATTTTTGTGTTCATTGGATGGAATCATTTTTTTAATTGATGTTTACAACACTTTTCGAAAATGTCTAATACATCAGCATCATTCTAAATTACTTTTATCATTATCCTCTTTATCTACTACATTCTTGCCAAGACACTTCATGATCCTTTTGTTTTACAGTAAAAAAAAAATAATAATAATAAAGATAAGTGCAGCAGAAAGAGATTTTGCTGTGAAATACTTTTTTAATCAATTATAAAGCATCGTCATTGAAAATAAATTAAACATTGACCATAGAGAAAAATACTTTTCCATAAGAGAATAAACTCTAATGCTAACTCTTGCTAACAAACAACCCATTAACACTAGCTTTATATTTCATTGTTGCTATGTTTGTTATCAATGTCTTAAAAACTTCTAGAGAAGGTTTGTTATATTTGTCACCTCCCTCACCATCTTTCATTTCATCTAAAATGTGCCGAGCTTGCGATAGTGGAGTCCATCGGCGCTAATAGTCCCTGCCATATGTTCCCATGTTCTGTTTGTGATCCATCTTCACCAAATTAACATTGCACGTTGTGTCTGTACAATCATAAGTATTCTACCCAATAATATCTCAAGCATAAATTCAAATATTGTATGTGTATTTTAAATGAGATGATAAGTATATACATGTGCATTAGTATAGCACTAATCCATGGTTTCTGTATTAATATATGTAGTGTATAAATATGAGTATTGTATTAGTGCAAGAATCAGCAAAAGCAGGGCATTATTGGCATGACTATTATTGAGGTTACACTGTTACTATTAAACCTCTAAATGTATTGTATAAATGCATGTAATGTTCATAATATACTCCAATAGCATGACCATTGCTGTATTTTATGTTTTACACAGGGCAATATTTGTCACCATCACAGTGCAATATTTGTGAACATCATGGTGCAATATTTGTGACCATCATGGTGCAATATTTTTGACAATCATAGTGCAATATTTGTGACAATCATGGTGCAATATTGGTGACCATCATGGTGCAATATTTGTGACCATCATAGTGCAATATTTGTGACCATCACAGTGCAGTATTTGTGACCATCATGGTGCAATATTTGTGACCATCATGGTGCAATATTTGTGACAATCATAGTGCAATATTTGTGACCATCACAGTGCAGTATTTGTGACCATCATGGTGCAATATTTGTGACCATCATGGTGCAATATTTGTGACCATCATGGTGCAATATTTGTGACCATCATAGTGCAATATTTGTGACCATCATGGTGCAATATTTGTGACCATCACAGTGCAGTATTTGTGACCATCACAGTGCAGTATTTGTGACCATCATGGTGCAATATTTGTGACCATCATGGTGCAATATTTGTGACCATCACAGTGCAGTATTTGTGACCATCATGGTGCAATATTTGTGACCATCATGGTGCAATATTTGTGACCATCACAGTGCAGTATTTGTGACCATCATGGTGCAATATTTGTGACCAACATAGTGCAATAATTGTAACAACCTATCTTAAATCTTTCACTTGCTTTATTTTGGGACTTGCAATTTACTGGTGATTTTGACGGAGCCATCATTTGGCTACCTATTCATAATTAAGATATCAGAAGTACATATTTTTGAATTGGCCAAATAAACAATGATCTATTTTTTTTAATTTATCAAATGTCTTGTCAAGATGCCTGCCACAATTTAAATAACTGATTATATTGGGCAGTCCCCTTTAGTATTTCAAACAAATTTATATGTTTTCTTCTGTTTATGTGAATAAATAAGAGGTAATAGAAGAGTAATTTAAAAAAATGTGCAGGCTTCAAAGTAGCAAAGTTAGGAAGTAAGAAATCTGAGTTTGTTTTACTTGATCTTATAATTATGTTACATGTATATACTATATTTATGTGTTCAGACTTTTCTTTTTTAATATACAGTCCATAAACAGATGATATATAGTTCTTGCCTTTGTGTATACTTAAAGAATCTACAACTTTAGCATCTATTTTTATAACATGAAATATCTCATCAAGAGCATGTTATACTGCATTGTGAATATATATATATATATATATATTGATTTTTATGTTGTTATTGCTCTGGCAAAGCAGAAGTCTTTTAATTGGTTACAATTAATTTGTGGTCACTTATTTGATTAAGAAGTTAGCCTTCCTCGTTCAGATGTGCATTTACTTAATATGTTATGATGAAACATACTATATTTATTTTGAATGACAAGAACTAACTATAGGATACCATAATTTATATGCTTACATTTTGAAGAGAAAAGTGTGGCTCACGTATAATGAGCTTCCATATAATGAGAGATGATGTTAAGTAAGATTTGTCGTGATATATTATATATTTTATATATTTCTTGGAATCTTGTGGGGTAATTAAGGCAAATGTATAGCTTTCATGTAATATTCTGCATGGAATGAACAAACTACTTACAGGAAATGACCTTCTTACATAGTACATATCCATATATCAATTATACATGTATTCTATCCTTAAGCTCTATGCATAGACGCAGTTTAAAAATGTATGATGTATTGTATTGTGTTGGTCCAATTTGGTACTGCATGTTTGACTTTATTCATTTTCAAAATTAGTCATCTTGACATGGTGTAAGAAATGATGTTAAATTGAGAATATAAAATGACAGTCTTCCTGTAAACTATAATACTGCGATATGACTACTATTGTACAACCATACAAAACATATCATATAAATGAAGAGCATGCTCACGACAAGAAAAAATGGAGGTAGGGAGTGTCATCATGGCGCGAATGTCAGTAACCACTTGTAAGAGGAAAAAGGCTGACTCTGATGAATAATGATGATGGTGATGATGATGATATACTAGATATATATTGATTATTTGATATTGTGTGCAATGCTTCTCAAGATACCTATATTATATGATATATATATTATACAATTTATTTATCTATAGCTTTATATACATTTATGTGTACTTGGAGGGCCTTTATATATTATATTACATACACTTGACTTTGAGTTTATATGTATCAGTATTGTAATTTTGCGCGTAGGACCAACAGTGATGAGTTCGTCCAAATTGTAGAGAGTGACCTCTGCCTGTATTAAGGACTAATAATTGGATGTTTATTGTATAATATTGATTCCTGTAAATTGTTATAGTAGTATTGTAAACAAATCCATGTGTTGTCATGTGATGTCTGAATAGGTTTGAATAAATGTCTGTGACTATAAACCATACATGTTTGTGCACATGTCATCAATCTGTTGTTCATTCATGTTTAACCATAAAGTTTTGATTGATTTTTAGGATTTTACTTTTACAGTCAAACCTGTCTATAGCGCCCGCCGAAGGGGAACAGAAAAGTGGTCTTTGTAGACAAATGGTCTTTATGCACAGGTTCCTTTAGTACATGTTTCAATGACAAACCATTTTCAAGGGAAACCAAAAATGTGGTCTTTGTAGAGAGGTGGTCACTAAAGCAGGTCTGACTGTCATTACTTCTACCGGTACTTACTTTGAGAAGGCCTATACTTGGCCAAGTTGATGTTTATTTTGTGGATGTTTTTACAATTTTCCTGAAAAATTCAGGTTTATTGTGTGATTTTTTTACATAGAAAACTGTAGAAATGTGTTAGGGGTTCATTATGCATTCTTAGGTTGGTTTTATATCCAAATTGATGGTTTATTATCATAAATATAACTTTGTGATTTTACTTTATTATGAATTTAATTGTGCAGTGCAAGTACTAGTTTATTCTTGTCACCTTTTGTTTGAAGACTTTTCTAATTATCTTCTCTCTGTTTGTTTTTTCCCCAAAATTCCCCTTTCCCATTCCTGTCAAAATATTATCAATTTCTAACCCTCTATTTAATTGGTGATAAATATTACATGTAATGTTTTAACCCATGTACTCCTGGTGGTGTCACTATATATGGTATTGTGTGGGAAATAAACCTTTATATTATGCTGGATGTTTGTTGTAAATCATTTATTGATTTCTTTTTTTTCTTCATACATCTGCATCTAACGTGCTGGGATTGTAAATGTTTCATTACTTCTTCATTATACATGGCTAATTATGTATTAACTGATATTTTCATTCTAATTTATTTCATATTGGGGAAACTGTGGAATATTCTTTTTCTTTACTGAATGTGTTGTTATTCATTTTTTCTCTCTCTCTCCTAAATTCCTATTACTTGTGCTGGGAATTACTTTGTTGATGGATTGTAATGGTTTATTTGTCATTGGATAATGCAATAACTGTAATTTTGGAAATTTGTATTTCAATGTGGTGTGCTTGATATTTTCATGTGCATATGAATCACTTTCTTCCCCCATTTTATCGCTATGGAAACTAACTCATTTCCTTTTACTGACAAATCTCCTCCCGACTCTTTTTCTTAAAACTTTTGACTTGGATATCCTGGCTGACCCCCTCCCCCCCTTACCCCCTCCTTACCCCCTCCTCCCCTACCCACCGTTCCACTTGCTGTGGACCCCCCCCCCCCCCTTGTGGATTACCCCTTGGTGTCACCCCTCAGTCGTCCTGATACGTCATTCATGTGGTTCATGAGTCCATGGAGAGCTCTCAAGTTCATGATCTGTAACCGTCTCAAATGGCTGTGTATCAAACTCCTCGCCGTATCCCTCGTCCTGCTTCTAGTCGGTCTCTTCATCTATGCCTCGCCTGGATATATAGTCAAGAAGATCCTTGGAGCATAGCAGATCAATATTGTCTTCATGCGATGCCAATTTGATGATTAGTTACTCTTTATATTATTATTTCTTTCTTCTGTATGCTCTCCACCATTAACTTCACTCATGTCACCCTAGGCAATGTAATGTCTCTTTTATTGAATATCTTGTTGGTCTTTTCATCTATGCCTCCCCCTGGATGCATAGTCAAGAAGATCCTCGGAGCCTAGTGGATTATTATCATGGACAGTGTGATGCCAATTTGAAAATGAGTCTGGCTCTTTGTATTTAAAGAAAAAAAAATTACAGTTATTTTAATGCAGTCATTCATTTTGGTGATATTTAATTCATAGTCAAATAAGGGGCAGTTTATTGTGATAACAATCTTCAGAAAAATATTTGTATACTAATTGCATTTAATATGTACTTACCTGTATTCTGGTAGAGTTTAAACTTGGTCAATTTGGGCTTAAATTGAATGTTATAATAAATTGGAAAAGCAAAGTTTGAATCCCTTTGATGCATAATTTTTTTTTAATTTTTTTTTTCCCTTGAAATCCATGGTGTAATGGCTCTAAAGTTACTACAAAAAGCAAAATACTATTATTTAGAATGTTACTTGAGAATCTGAATTACTGCATTCATGTCATTAGCTCAGTATTTGATATGGGGGGGGGGGACAGATTAAAATTTGAGTTTCTCTTTTTTATTTATCAGCCAAATTCGATGTTAAATCATACTACATGTTTGTGGGGGGGGGGTACCAAATTTTTTAGGGTTTTAAACTGTTTTGCTTGTTGAAATTGTACTAGAAACAATTCTTGCTTATGGTATTTAAAGGGTTCACATCACTACCAAAATACAGGTCATTAATGTTTGGTGATTGTTTGTCCTAACTGCACTACTTACAAGGGAGATTTATACCCCTAAACTAATCTTTCCGCACCTCCTCCCCCACCCTGCCCCCGAACTCTAGCCGCCCTGATACCTCCTTCATCTGGTTCCTGAACCCTTGGAAGGCACTGCGTTACGTCGTCTGTAAGCGACTCAAGTGGTTGCTCATCAAATTGGCACTCCTCTCGCTTCTTGTCATCTTTATCGGTCTATTCATCTACGCCTCCCCAGGCTACACCGTCAAGAAGATACTTGGAGCATAGCGGATCATTGTTGAAGCACTTCTGTGATGCCAATTTGAAGATTTGTGCAAATTAAGTGTAATAAAGGGGAATCGTGCTAATAGAGTTAATTCTTAACCTTCTTTTCCTTGATTTTTATATGTTTTTTCTTCAAGTATTTTTTTTTTCACTTTTCCTAATTTACTTCCTTCTCCCTGAACTATAAAAAGTAAAAATGTAATGTTTAATTATTTATAGACTGGTAATAAAAGAGGTTATAAAACAATTCTATTTTTTTATAAGGGAATCATTTATATATAAGAAAAATATTTGACAGCCTATTGAATGAGTAACACATAGTCAGAACCTAAAGAAATTGCACGGCTATTAAAGTCAATTACTATTAAGAACATTAATTGCCTGAGTATGTTTCTTTGCTTTTGCATCATATTGTTTAGACTCTTCATGATATCAATCCTCAGAAAGTTCTGTTACATTGAATTCAACAATTTTCACCATCAAGAAAGAGACAATTGCAATGAATGTAAAAAGAAAATAAGTAAATTCTGACTTTCCTCATGAAAACATTCAGCAGGAACGGAGAGTAATGATAAAGATTTGATGTGTAATCAAAGAAATACTGCGAGAAAGTGCAATTAAGAAGATTAATGCAGTTTAAATAATAACCATAGTCCTATTTCGTCCTATTTACTTGAGTCCGCCCACTGCACTGTTTGGAGCGTGTACTAATATACTTACTTGTGGTGTGTTGATTGCAATTGTTTCTTCTTTTATTTCGACAAAAGAAAACCATATGGACACATACATAGTGATAATAATGATGTTAATCGTAGAAGAATTCATTTGATTTTAAATTTGTTTATCCTCTCAAGTAGATGGTAAGTCCTGATTATTCTTGTTGAAAATCCTCAACTTTTCTCTGATTTGGATCTACACAATGATTTCAAATGGTAGATTTTGTAGATATAAATTGCACTAACTCAAACCAAAGCAATCTTATCTGTAATTCTGAAGATATTGTGTAGAGATTTAACTGTATGTATTTTGTATATTATTGTATTTTGTGGGATCATGTATAAAAGGAAAGAAGGTCAGTGTTAAGATAATATGTAGGCAATGTACTAAATGTATAAGAGTACTTAATGACATTCAGTCTTTCAGCATAATTTGGTCAGGTATGCACTATGTTATATATATAGAGGAGATTTGCTTTCATTATATCTATAATGTGATGTATTCAAAATGTCAAGTTCTTAAGGTTTTTGTAGAGCTTTTTCAACCTGACAGATTACTAATCATTCTGTATCAATTGTAGACATTAAAATGTCACCTAATGAATATGATATTTACATTTGTCAACGAATAGCAAACTTTCTGCATTGCTGAGAAAATTGTTGAAAATATTGTCGGTATTGGAAAAACTCATCTCCAATTCCTCAGAGAATTTTTGACAAACATAATATTTATTTTAATGAGTTTGATAAGATCGAAAAATGTATACCGGTATGCATTTGCTCACTTGGTGCCTTATCCGGAGAATGGACATTAAATACTCTTTTTTTTCAATTAGTTTCTAATGACACAACACTTCTTCTATATTGCATACTCAGAATGAATAATGATTTTCAAACTAAAGTGATCAAAAAAAAAATTCAAATTAAATTAAACTTCCCACTCTTGAAATGAAAGTAATGATGAAAATTGATGATAATTAATTGTACGGTATACAATATCAAAATGATTCTTTATGAAGGTTCTTTAAGTCTTATAGATAAATTTGAATGTACTGCTACTTCTGTGTCATCAGATCATACATAATTGTCTTGAAAATAGGAGTCTTTGAAATTGTAATGTCAGCTAATATTACCTTGGTTCATCCATGTAAAACATTGATTTTGTATTTTGCTAATAACAGTACTAATTCTTTCATATATCTCCATGGATTTGCAAACTACTGCAATATAATAGACAGTATAATGATTAAAATGTCAGGTAGGCCTATTCTATTTTTCAACAGTTTTTATATGTATGTATAGGTTTTTTTATGAATATTCAATCTTTTGTATTTCATAAATCCAGCATAGGCACTAAATAGCAACTCATGTGCCTTAATATTCAGTATAAATTTGTTTATATTTTGATGGAATAAGAATTAATGAATAACTCATATGTGCTCTATCTTTCAGAAATATATTTTGTTGTATAATCATTATGGGACAATAATTTACAGTATATGAATTTATAATGTACACAGTGACTATGTGAATATTTAATTGTGATGCAGATCTAGGATTTGCCTGATGTTTGGTATGCCAATATATATGCCATCGTTATCTTTGTCCTCTTGGAGCTATGTTTATCTCCTATAACTTCACAAAGCCCTTCTGGCTTCCATGAGATGTAATGGCCTGAATTCACAAAGAAGGTTAATCTTAATCCATGATTTAAACCTCCATAATAATAATAATAATAATAATAGTGGGTTCTTGTATAGCGCTCATGTCTGTTGGATTTGAAACTCCTGGCGCTCCTGCCCCCATAAAGATCATATATATACCCATGTATGGGTTCGTTTTAAATTGTCAATAGGACTCTTTTGTTGACATGCATATTTATGCTAATTTAGTCCATAGCGGAGGTTTAAACCAACCTTGTTTGTTAATTTGGGTCAGTGGGTAAAAGGAGAAATTTGATTTTGAGAAAGTATGTGATGATTGTACATGTATGTTATTAAGGTCAACTGACTTTTGAATGCAACTCTGTTTTTGTTTAAAAGAGCTAAGCTATATACTATCTCTATTATTCTGTTCAAATTATGTAACATTGTGAAGATGATTCGAGACGTTGGTTATTCCCTGTATGGATAATATAATGGTCAAGGCAATAAAATATATTTATACACTATACTATGTCATGTGTGGGGACTATTTGATTATATATGTTATTCATGATGCAGTTACATCATTTATTACTAAGTATTTCATTTTCTTCCTAGACCAATCTTGCTGCATTTACACTTCATTTTTTCCTAAGTTTCTTATCATTCATGCTGCGTTAAGGGATTGCTTGGCTAACTAACATTCTTTTTAGTTCCTCTATTTTGATTTGTAATTCATTTTATTTCCAAGAACACTTTCATTGCATGACTTTGCCGTTAACATTTTTTCTATCATTACTTCTTCTTATTTTATAGAATTATGTTTTGCTCATAGATAAATGTTTGATGTCCAATTTCAATGATTATTTCCCCTTTCATGTATACTGAGTGCTCTTTCATTTTGCTTTTCATTGCATTATTATTTTTCTGTGTATCCATTTGCATTTCCATATTTTTACATGCCATTATCATGATTATATATGATTTAGTTTTCATTGCATGCATGGGAAATACGGGAAAATTCTAACATCGCCTTACTCATAGTTCTTCCTTTTTTTTCTTAGCATTGCATCTACGGTGCATAGAAAATACTGTTTCTTTTTATGTTTCATTGTTGTTTCTTGTTTATGCATGCCATATACTTTAGACCATGTATTTAAATACAGTATTAGTAAAGCTCTCTGAATAATCATTACTCTCTAAAAAAAAATCGCGTGATCACGGACGTCACTCCTCTGGAGAGTGAAAATGTAGTGAAAATAGAGTGAACATTCACTCTTTTCTTCTTAGAGAGCACTCTAAAATCAATCGATTTTCACTCCTAAACAAGTGATCACGGACGTCACTCCCAAGAAAGTGAAAATAGAGTGAAAATTCACTCTCTTTTTTTAAGAGAGTAGAATAGAGAAGTTGATTAGTGCAATGACTTCCAAATTCTGTTCCCTTTCCTTTAGAAAAAAAAGAAAGATATGTTGCCATTATCCCAAAAAGGTGGTCAACCAGGGTTGGGGATAAATAACATCTATCAGAAATAAAATTTATAGGTTACACTGTTAATCCCATAATTGGAGTATAATTGAACATTACAACATTAAACCCCCCCCCCCCTTGAAGCCCCTGTTCATAAACCCATGGCCGTAAAAGTCTATATTCATATATGATCTACTTTTTAAGTGTACATGTATATTAACCATATCATTTATCTTTATCATTTTTCATGCTTCTCAAATGCTTGCCAATCACTTCATCGCTTGCCCATATTGTGTTAACCTTGTAGTCGTCCAGATGGTTCGGTTGGTTGGTTTACTAACCCACTCAAAAACCTATACTACGGAATATGGACGCAGTATAAGTGGACATTGCTGAAGATGCTCCTCGTTCTCTTGCTAGTGCTGTTCGTTGCCTTGGCGATATATGCCATGCCGGGCCTGACCATTGAGAAGATTTTCAATGGTTGACCAAAGTGGTGGGTTTGTGCAGGGGTTAAACTTGCTGTGGATTAACTTATTACTATTAGATGCGGTTTCATAAACTGAACACTAATGTTAGATTTTGAGTGATCATTGTGATGGGATGGTAATGGCATATCCAGAATAGATAGGCTTGGACAGATGTAACTCCCCCTCCCCCTCCCTGACTCTATTTGAAGGCCATGAAGAAAAAATAATTCATATCACACATGGCTTCTAAGGTATATTACGTTCTCCTGCGCCCCCCCCCCCCCCCCCCATTTATAATTTTCTGGATACGCCACTGGAGTGTGATGATAGCAAGATGATTTTTGAGATGGTAGTGATGGGAACGACGATGATGGTGGTGATGAGTATGATTATCATAACAATATTGGTAATGATGGTGATGATAATGAGGATAATGGCGATAATAATGATGTCTTGATGATTGTTGTAATATATGATCTATGTGATGTGTGAATTTGATCAGTACAGTTTGTACCGCGATTGCTTTTGAGAAGGGGGGTGACATTATGTACATGTATTAATATCTTTGTTATGGTGTGCCGTGTTTTTATTGCACCATTAACTGAGGAATAATTACTGGTATCGGGTGTGGTGACAATAGTATAGATGAGATGAAAACCCGGATGACAAGATGATGGTAGTGAAGATGGTCGTGATGATATGAAAAGGTGATGATGAATATGTGCATGATGAATGGTGATGTCTGTAGCTATATATGAGGAGAATGAGGGGTGATGTGGTGATGATGGTAGCTACAGGGCAGATGTGGATGTTAATGGTCGTCTAATTGGAGCCAGAAGGGCGTTAACTCGTATGCTCCAACACAAAGTTAACGCCCTTCTTGCTCTGAACGACATACTTTCACATGTATTTGTTTGTTATTGATTGACTGACACCCAAGATAGCGTGCAAACATGCAGCACCATTCCATTTTGATGAGCTGTGTTCTGCACAATAATAATAATAGACCCATTAACATGAGGTCTTAAAGATACTATGTCCCTTTTGCAGCCAACCTCAAATTCTGTAGATATTTGCAGGAATTATGAATATGTCATGTATATCCTATCTGTGAAATTTAAATGTTAGCAGTGTCTTTATATTCAAATTATTCAAGGAAACCTGTTTACTTGCTAGACTTCACTGTCAGACACTATTGTCAGTATTGAGTGACTGACCGGCTTTTCTTCTTTTTTAGTAATAACATACATAAAATGAGCTGTAAAGGATTTGTCTACTACAATAACCCACTTCTTGTAATGGCCAAAATTAAACTGATTGAATCTTTGTGCAGCATAAAACGTACGACCATGCGGTACAATGGTCTGAAAATCAAGACTATTACTTATTGGCTCTATAGCTCCTAAGTCGATTTGACAACTAATAGTCGTTTTTCCCCACTTATAGACATTTTCAAGCCCCATTTTTTTAAGGGGAGTTCTAAATTAGTATTATCTTTCAAATGCCATTGGAATTTGACCTTTTCATTTTTTGGGCCTGCAAAAGGGACATAGTACCTTTAAATTAATCCTTTCCCAAGTCTTATTGCTCTTTAACAAGATCTCCCTTTGCTCAGGGATATGTGAGTTACATATCCCTGCTTTGCTGTTTGCTGACTGCAATTAAACCCATTTGTCAGTCGACTTGTGGTTTCCATCATGTTCCGGTCGTTACGTAAGTGTTTGCATCATTGTTTTATTTGCAGTTTAAACATCATTAATAAATTAGCTGATAGATGCCTTCATTGTTCCAGTATGGAGAAGTGATAGAAGAAGACAAAAAATGGCTGTTGGAAAGAGAGACATCCCCCCCCCCCCCGTAACAAAAGAAAAGGTCTACCCGTATTGACTTTACACACCGGACTTTTGCTGAAAAGGGGGAGTCGCTGGGAACACGCATATGCGTACCCTAATTAACACTGAGTGGGGGGGGGGGGGGGACATTAATACAATTTGAAGAAGATACGTCATTAATTAAACCCTTTTGAGCCAAATATTAAAGTGGTGACTGTAATACTGCATAAATCCATGTTGACCGGTAAATAATATCTATAAATAGACATGATTGCAATGAAATGGGGCTATCAGCTGAGAGCCGACAGTGACATCGCTCTATTACATGGGAATGGGCGACAAGGGTCACAAGGAGATTGAGCTAATTGGAGCTGTGATTGACTCGTGGTGTAGATGTATCGCTTTGAGATTCATATGATATAATATATAATAAATTAATGTAATTATTACATGCACATGTAATATATTATATTGTCAATATCATCGTGAAACAAGGTATTCAGGCATACATTTTTCTTCGATTTCTTAACAGATTTGCGAATGAAACGAAAGGAACTTCATCGACGCATTAAACACCCATCCTCGGAGATTTACATTGGCTCCCAGATAAATTCCGTATCCAGTTTTAAATTATTTTTCTTACCTTCAAATAACTCAATGGTTTGTCTCCAGAATATCTCTCTGGTCTTGTCTTGTCTTGTTCCACCAAAGTCCTTGCGTTCTGCATCTTAAAACCTCCTTGTAGCTAAGAGAGGCAGACCGAAGACATAATGTGATAGGGCTTTCACTCATATAGCATAATTTGTATGGAATTCTCTCCCAAACTCCCTACGTTTGTCATGTATATCTAATACTGAAACATTCATATCTAAACTTAAAACTTATCTTTTCAAATTAGCATATCAATAGAACTAAAGGATAAGTAATATTGTATTTTTTCTCTTTGTAAGAACTTCATTGTTTTCTATATTTGCTTCTGTTTACTCATCTTCCTTTTATGATCTTGTTGTATTTCATATTTTAAAGCACATAAAAATGTCAACAGACATGAAATGCACTACAAAAGAACGAAGTATTATTATTATCCACCAAGGCGTCATTTTTTGTTCAGATGTATGAATCAATAATGTGACTTAATGCCAAACAACGTGTAAGCTCATGGGCCTACGTCGTTTACATGGATTTATGTATTTATCATGTAACATTAAAGTTTGCATTAATGTTTTACTCTTATCACAGCTAGGTTTTACATTAGATTCCAATCAGAGAAACGGTCAACATTCAATTTGAAAAATACATGTAGTAGGTTATTCACTATTCTAATATTGTATTTTTTCAGTGTATTTATCAGGATATTGTGATGACTATTTTCAATTTTGTATTAATAGCTTTCTGTAGTATAAAGAGTAGGAATCGTTTTTTACGAAAGTTCTTACTTCCGGAATTGAACTTTCCCATATGACCAAGGGGTTCATAATTCCGAAAATGAAATAGGGTTTTTTATTATTACAGAGGTTCGTAATTCGTCTCGATCCGGCACTGGGCTGCGGTCGATTCATGTATATTCTTAAATAACAATTTTGTTGTCTTTGAATGTAAAATAAGAACCAATCATGAAGGTCATGAAAATGACGTAACATTCACAATCTTGCTTGAACTTAGATACCAAATATTCATTTCAGAATGTTGACCTAATTATATGCGACAACCTTGTAGCTTAAAATAGTTATCGCTTAAATTTCGCTGCAGGTATAATCATATAAATTAGATATGCATGAGTTTGATTAATATGTACATAGTTTTCTTTCTTAGAGATACTATTTTTATAATACATTTTGTATAAGAACGATAATGTTATCACTTTAATAATTATTATTTATAGTGCTTTGATAGAGTGTAGAAAGTAGTTTGTGCAATAAACCATAGACACGAATGTTTATTCTGCAAAGTGTATTATTCATTTGTCATCCGATTAGAATAGAAAGGGGCCGAACCAGGGTTAATCTGAGAGAAGATATGGTGTAAGAAAGAGTGTTACAAGAGGGCGTGTGAAAACGGCCGCCCCCACCCCCTCCCAAATCTCTTCCTCTTTCAAAATTTTTGTCGGCAATTTTTGAGGGTGAAAACGGTCATTTACGCCACAGTGACAAAAAATGCAATCAATACAATTTGCTGTCATGATAATGCTGACTGCTGCCCATGTTGAAAATTTTAAAAACAGCTCGTTGAAGAAAAACTTGATTTATCGTAATTTAGTGTTAGGCTACTAGAATTAGTTGACACTGGATGAAAGGGTAACAAGCAAACAACGATACTAATGGATATGAATTTGGAAACGGAGAGAGAGAGAGGGGGTGGAGAGGGAAAGAAGGAAGAGAAGAGAGGGGGAGAGAGAAACATGGTATGAGAGAATGGTTTTTTAGGGGTTTTAGGGAAGAACAAATATAAGAAAGAAATTGCATGAGGAGGATTCCGCCGTAATTATGACATGTATCAAAATAATATCACGTGAGTGTAATCTATGTAGGCTAACAAACGAAGAGTTTTACATTGTATAGGGCCCTATCATCTAATGTTGAAACAACATTTGTCTGGAAAATTAAGAGAGGAGGTTTAGGGGACCCAAAATATTATGTTTCAGCTCCCCTCATCCCAAAATCTTGCACACGCCCATGTCTATCCTATACATAGAATGTTTTATTACGCTAAATATGTTTTCCATCAACCCTCATTCCACCCCGGCCCCCACTCAGTGTTATTAGGGTACGCATATGCTTGTTCCCTCTTTTTGAAAGCCCCCCCCCCCCCTATATCTGAGGACTGCCAAAATTTCTGGACTCCCCTTTCGCGGGCTTTTCATGCCTTGGAGACCCCCCTAAATCCGGAACACTGCTCAATGAACCCCCTTTCTCAGGACATGCAGACCAGCCCCCCACCCCCCCCCCCCCCCCCCAGGCGCGGATCGAGGATTTCTTAGGGGAGGGGGCCCAACTTTTTTTTTTTCATTCCCGAAAATTTGAAAATCGCGCAAAATGAACTATTCTGGTCGGCCTTTGCAACCAATCAAACTTCTCCAAATTAGCTACACCAACGATTGCCAATTTGAGAACTTTGTATAGAAATGCAGATTCCCGTTGTTCAAATATGTTGATAATTGCGGCCAATGATTGACAACAAACAGTAACTATAGACAGCGCCGTCGCGAAGCGACGGGGACTGGGTGGTCTAGCAAAAGGGCAGTTGTTGCCATAGGCTTAGTTTGCCTGTAAAAGCAGATGTCGGGGTGTTTTCTAATGCTGCTTTATATGATATCGTGTTACGTCAACCACCTAGTACCGGGCTTCATCACAGAATCTAATTATGCATGTGGGCTGCATGCATGATGTACATGTAGTTTAAATGAAAGAGATGCGGGGTGGGGTGGGGGGGTGGGGGGGGGCGGGGTCAACACAAAAAGAAATGAGTGGTCGAGCTGATAATTAAGAAGGACCAATAAAAAAAAAGAAGAAGAAAAGAAGAGAAAGAAAATTCCTCAAGTAAAAGACGTGTCCGGCAGAATAAAAAAAAAAGAAATAAAAGAAAACCCGACATATTTTGTTGAATTTTCAACCCTTGGTACTAGCCGACAAAAGTTAGTGTTAAACAGAGCCATAGCATAGTGTGTCTATACCCCCCCCCCCCCCATTCCGCTACATACACTGGCAGATCTGTTGCGCCCCCTTGTTTGGAAACCACTAATTTCACGTACATTTTCACGTACATGTAGGCCTAATATCAGAAAACTATCGCCTGCCCCCCCCCCCGTTTTTTCAAATTTTCGGGCTGCGCCCGGCCCCTATTTTCGAATCCTGGATCCGCCGCTGTAGTGCGCACCCTTTCCTTACTTATTCCAAGTGCCATTTTAATATCAATTGTCACAGTTGCTACGTGCACCTTATACTTTGACAAAGTGGCCCTTGTACCTTTTATGCATTTCCCTTGTAAGCATGCCCTTTGAATCTGTGATGGGTGTCCCATCTGTAAGTTACACATTTTTTTCTTTCCCTTTTTTAAAAAAATTAGAATACTTCAGTCTCAGAAAGGCCTCATTCTCTGAAATTTCAGATAATTTTCTCATTGCCCATGTAACTGGCCTGCATGGAGTGGTTATCTTTATTCTCATGTGCTTTCGATGTAGAAACTGTGAAGCCAGTCAGTGTGGTGTAAGGAAATACTTGTGATTAACTGATCATCCATAAAAAAATTAAAAAAAGAAACCATGAGCCTGCATGCATGTAACGCAGCAAAAAAGAAAAAAAAGAAGAAAAAAAGGGGATATGGGACAGCGTAACAAGGGTTGCGTTAGTGGGGGGGGGGGGGGGGGGGGGGGGGCAGGGGGGAAATTTAAATTTTATTTCAAAGGGTCCCAAATGAGAGGTGGTTTTATAAGGGGGAAGGTACCTAAGAGGGACATGTGAAAGGGGAGATGTGAAGGAATTTAGGGAATCATAATTACACAGTCTACTCCCGTTATAACGAGCACATATACGAGATTCCCTTTTAAAGACGCAATTCTACTACCGTCCCTGTTTCAAACATGTGCACATGGGTCTATGTGCCTATTTCATTACAAGGTAATTGGCTTGGTCGCAAGCACCTTGTTATTTTCTAAATGTATTCATTACTGTTTAAACCAATTTCATTTCATGGAGCCAGTCGTCGGCCGCCTGGGTCTGGTCTTCAGCCACCTTATCAATCTTCTCTCTAATTTCTTATAATAAACTTAATATGGCCTAATTCTCAATCAATATCATAAGGTACATGCCCGGTGGGGTCACTCCCCTGCAAAGAGTGACACGTATGACCGTTACCACCAATGCATATAACCCCCTTTTGCGGTCAATTTCAAGGACATTTTGTGAAATTTAACCCCCTTTTTTACGTCAAAACAAGGACAAAATCGTACTTTGGAATACCCCTATTTATAAGATTGTAAGGACACTTTCGCAAATTTACCCCTATTTTACCATATTTCAAGGACAAGACTCGGCTCCGAGAATTTTTCTTCCCGGTTTTTCTCTTTTCCCTTTTCCTGACCCCTATTTATCAATTTCGGGGACACCTGTGCCCCCCTATTTTCTTTATTTCGAGGAATATTTTGTCCGCGGACATTGCTTGAAATTGACCCCTTTTTCCGCGATTTTGGTAACGGTCATGCGGTCCGGAAGTCACATTGAGTGACCCCACCGGGGTACATGTAGCTACGTCAATAGTTATTACAACTTTATGCTTGGAATGTTAAAGCTTCACGAGAGGATTTCTTAAGAAAGAATTTTTACTGTAACTCTCATTGTGTTAGATCGGATGCTCGATCTGCATATGAACGAAAACAAGGAAACGCAAAGCGTAGCATCCCCCTCGCACTTATCGCTCATACGTACGACTACGAGGTTGACCTACGACTACGATGACAATGAATGCTGAAGGTCGATGCTGTCGAAATTCACGTTGACGTTATCGAGTTCGCGCCCAGATCAGCATGCTGTGTCGCAATATATCGTGCCGAGTATGCACGTGCGTGCATGCATAATTATGATATACATGTACTCTATGCGCATATAATAATAATAATACATAACATTTATTAGGCGCTTAATACTGATGTTTCTAAGCGCACAGTGTTCTGATTAAGAGAAGACTATAGCCCGTAGAATTAAATTAGAAGAAAAAGCAAAAATACAAAAGTAACATAGATAAGGTAAGAAAAACAGTGGCAATCAACTAAATAAGACAAATATCGTGCGCACCTCCATTGACCGACGCACAACTGCAATTTACAATTTGAAAAGATAGGTTTTGAGTAGAGATTTGAATTGAGATACAGAGGGGGCGCAGTGAATAAAGGCGGGCAGTTTGTTCCAGAGAGCGGGGGCAATAACTGAAAAGGCGCGGTCACCATACCGGGTGTTAGTGCGGGGTCCAGGTGTTAACAGTAATGTGGAAGATGAACGAAGTGTTCGTGACGACGTACGGGAACGTAAGGATATGAGATCGGAAAGGTAAGAGGGGCTAAGCCATTGATAGCTTTGTAGCACAGGAGAAGAATTTTGAAGGATATGTGGTGGTGAATTTTAAGCCAATGTAGTGAGTTCAATATTGGAGTTATGTGCTCTGATTTACGCGAGAGAGTCACAAGCCGAGCAGCGCTATTCTGTACCCTTTGAAGTGGGACTAGATGTGACTGAGGCAGTGGCGGATCCAGGGGGGGGCCCGGGGGGCCCGGGCCCCCCCCCCCCTTGAGAAAAAAATCATGTAAAATCACGTGATTTTTACGATTTTTTGGGGTTGGGCCCCCCCCCCTGGCGCTCAAGGGGGGGGTGCAAATTGAAATTTTTTTGAGGACCAAAAAAAAAAAAATGTGCTCACTACCCCCCCCCCCCCCCCCCCCCCCCCCCCCCCCCCCCCCCCCCCCCCCCCCCACTGAGCGAATTTTTGGCCGGCGCGTTTTTCAAATTTTCGGGAGCAAAAAAAAAAAAAAAAAAAAAAAAAAAATTGTGCTCTGTACCCCCCCCCCCCCCCCCCCCCCCCCCCCCCCCCCCCCCCCCCCACTGAGCGACTTTTCGGCCGGCGCGATTTTCAAATTTTCGGGAGCAAAAAAAAAAAAAAGTTGGGCCCCCTCCCCTAAGAAATCCTGGATCCGCGCCTGGACTGAGGGAGGCCAGAAAGAGAAGAATTACAGTAATCGATATGGGTCGAGACAAAAGCATGGACTAATTTTGAAGTTGTGGTCGGTCAGTAGCCTCCTGATATACTAGTCAGTAGGTTATTTATTTTTCGTACCGCGCGCGAATTTTTTTTCCGTACTCGAGAGGGCAAATACCCCATGTGCGCATGCGCGTGGACTTGTGATTTCTCTGCTACTTCCCATACGAAATGTATGTATTCGCATCTACTGTGCACGATTCGCGTTCTACGAGTAAACGATGGCATAGTAGTCTTCAAACACAGACTCTGATTTGCCAGTTTGACAAAACAATTACGCATATATCGTGCGTAGCAATAGTACTAGTATTCAAGTCTGAGTAGTTGTATGATTCAGACATTTTAGTGCTTACAGAAATGCATCCCAAATTGAATAGCATGGTATAGTAGTCTGCAAGCACAGACGCTAATCGGACAGTTTGACAACATAGTGTCTTGAGTAGTGCTCTATATTCAAATATGTGTAGTTTTATGATTCAGACCCTACTGGTGCGTGTATTATTATGTCCTTGCAGACTACTATACTACACTCTACACATTGAGATGCATTTCTAACGCACGCACCAGTAGGGTCTGAATCATACATCTACGCAGACTTGAATAAAGTACTTCTCAGCACACTACTAGTATGTTGTCAAACTGTCAGATTAGCGTCTGTGCTTGCAGACTACTATACCATTCTATACAAGTTGGCGACTTGAATAAAGTACTTCTCAGCACACTACTAGTATGTTGTCAAACTGTCAGATTAGCGTCTGTGCTTGCAGACTACTATACCATTCTATACAAGTTGCAATGTATTTCCATATGCACTACTGGGTCTGAATCATACAACTACACAGACTTGAATAAGCACATCGCGACACATACGCATATTGATTTGTCAAACTGGCAAATCAGAGTCTGTGTTTGAAGACTACTATGCCATCGTTTACTCGTAGAAACGCGAATCGTGCACAGTACATGCGAATACATGTACATTTCGTATGGGAAGTAGCAGAGAAATCATAAGTCCACGCGCATGCGCACATGGGATTTTTGCTCTCTCGAGTACGGAAAAAAATTCGCGTACCGCGCGCGGGTAATTCCGTACGAGGTTATAAACCTTATTATTAAGTAATATTTCAAAAAAAAATAATATTGGTTTTCATTCCAGCAATAAATACAAAAGTATCAAGATAAAGCTAAAATTTATTTTTACCATGTTTATTCGACACAAGTAATAAAAATATACGCGATTATATAAGCAGAAACGTTCGGCCAATGTCGGATAAGAACGGCGGCTTTCGAACGTATCTGCGAACGAGTCGATCCAGTAGATTCGTTCCGCGGAACAAATTGCCTACCACACCGGCCGAAAAGTCGCTCAGTGGGGGGGGGGGGGGGGGGGGGCAGTGAGCACAATTTTTTATTTTTTGGTCCTCGAAAATTTCAAAATTTGCACCCCACCCCCCCCCCCCCCCCCCCTTGAGCGTCAGGGGGGGGGGGGGGGCAATCACAAGTTAACCACATGGTTGGGTTACATTCCTAAAGGCGTTTATAAATAACCCTCCCTCCCCCCCCCCCCCCCCCCCCCCAAAGAAAAAAAAAAAGAAATCGAGATTGGTGCTATGATTGAGAATGCTGCAAGTGATCCCTCAATAGCTGTATCCAATACGTCACTGGGCGTCACCTGCAGGAAAAATGATTTGCAGAAACCAAATCACATGCAATCAAACTTTTGACCTATTGTCATGCCGCTTACATAAGGCAGACTGGTGCAACTTCTTTGAGATTTATGTTAATCAGAAACAAATTGGGTAAGGTCAAATTACCCAAATTCATCATATTCTACACTAAAATGATTCAATATTATGAATTCTCTGTCATATCATCTTAAATTCTACCAGGATAAATCAGATTTCAGGATGAAAATAAGTTTAAATGACGAACTAAATCAATAATTGTCAGGCTTTATGTAATAGTAGTAAGATGTGATACTATTCTCTCAATGAGTATATATATGTGCATCATCCGTACAACTGAGAATCACGAGTCCAGTTAAACTTACACTGCCGAAAGAAAAGGAGGAGAAAGACGACTGGAAATAATAAACTCCAGTTAGAAAGGAGGTGAAAACGGGAGATACGAGAGATGGCTTTCGATCTCTCTAAAATTGCGAGTAATCTCGTGAAGAATTTTGCGACAGGAGAGGTGAGTAAATAAAATAAGCTAATATTAAATTTGTGTAAGCAGCCGGCAGCCGCTAGCTGGCCGCGTAGCGATCCGACGCCTCGAGATCGTGAGTGCCTCGCCTTCGGCCCGGGCAGGAGGTGCATGCTGATGGTGAGGTAGGCATGATCTGATGAAGTGCTGGTGACGGCGCTAGTTCAGAAACCTATCCAAAATTTGACCCGTAACTCCGGCGTGGAGATAAGATTCAAGATTCAAGATTTGTTTATTTCTTTCCACTTGCATAAAAAAAAACATTTCATTCAGTAACAGTAGTAACAAGTTCATCGTAAACTAGCATAAAAAGCATTAACAATGAAACAGTTATAAAGACTTTAACAAATGTGGAAAAAGAGGTGGTCTGTTAAAAAAGCACAGCTTGTTAAAACACAGATCACCTTTACAGAAACAACATTTTTTTTTAAAGAAGTAGGTTATATTACAGGGGGAGGGGGACTAATACTAATCTAGTTACCTATACAGACTATAAATAAATATCAGATCTACCACTAATTTACAAAATATGGTAGACTAAAAAAGAAAACAGAATAAAGATAATGAAAAAGTAAAGAAATAGGGGAAGGAGGATAATGTACAACACGGGGGGGGGGGGGGGGGGGGGGGGGGGGGGGGGGGACAATGCTATTCCAGTTACCTATATTGAATACTATGAAAACATACCTAAAATGAAGTAAATAGTCTATCCGTTAAATGTCCAAATAAAGATCATGAGTTAAAAGTTGTTGGGTTTATTACTAGATCTAGACGTAACAGTTAGGCAGAAATAACCATCTGATTTGGGTCATTTCTTTAATAAAACTGACATTTGTTGTCATTCCCCAATACAGATGGTAACCCAGAGATCTCCTACCGTGGGGGTGGCTATGAACATCTTTTCGTTCACGACATTTTCTTCCGGAAAAGAAATAATGAATATTCATCAACTAAAACCAAGACGGATAATGTTGACGACGAGACTTTCTCGGATTAATCATTAATTTAGGATCTAAATGAGCAAGCTATCGTAAGTCAAATAAGCTATATATATGTTATTTTTAATTTTTTATTATAATTGCAGCAGTTATGAGGATGTAAAGAGTGAAAATCTTGTTGCATATCTCATTCATCGCGGTCCGGTCGAACCAAACCATTTGTTCTGTACAGTACCGTACAGTCCCGATGGGACATACTTCAGTCTCTCTTTAATCGGAGGTCTGGTGGAGCCAGACGTAGTCTCAGTGGAACAACCGACGATTAGAGAGACTGAAGCTTTCGGTCTATACTAGACCTAACTTCAGGAAGCTCCAACACAGGCGCCGGTGTTGGAGCTTCCCGGAGTTAGTTTATTACCTGTTTCGTGTCAATTTTCTTGTTATTTTTGGAGTATTTTTCAGAAAAAACATTGATATTAGTTGATCTAGATCTATACATGTTTCACGGCAAACTCCAGGAAGCTCCAACACTGGCGCCGGTGTTGGACTTGGAGCTTCAATTCAGACAGCATACCGATGGTGGGTTGCGGGCGGGCGCGCGCCTGTGTGAATTTATCTACCGTAATGTCTCAGATCCTCATTACGGTAGATAAATTGACACAAGACAGGTAATAAACATAACAACTTTTAACTCATGATCTACTTCATTTTTGGGTGTGTTTTAGTCTCGGGTCGCGCCATGCCTTTTTAATTTCTTGGCGAGAGGCCCGGTCTAAGCAAATAAGACTGTAAGTCAATATTGTGTGCAAATCAAATCATCAGAATTAGAGCTCGTTGGAACTTAACTTACTGCAGGATGAGCATGCAAAGCAGTAGAATTTATCATTTTATACTCTGGATCTGAAAGGGATCCTCTTCTCTCCATTTTTTTTTTCCTTTTGCAATTGAATTTGAAAGATAGAAAGATAATAATAATAATAATAACAATATTATAAAGCGATCCTCCCTTTGAAATTTGAAGATATATATATGAATACTATCGAATAGTGCATATTGTGGTCAGTGATTTTAAACTGCCTAGATCTACAAGTGCAGATTGTTACGATATGCGATATCCGAATATCCGGTAACCATTGTAGTAGAATAAGTAACATGTCTACCATAAACAAACCATTCTGCCGACTCTATGTTATCCTGAGTTAAGACCCTCTACTAAGACCCTCAAACTCATCCCAGTTTGCTAATGTTTATCTCTTTATCTTTATTTTAAGATGGTGGCGATCTCTTCACTTTGGGAGAAGCAAGCCTGTGTGATCCACTTCATGAGACGGTTTGGATGATCCGCGTGTCGGCTGGGTGCCAGCGAGCTTGATTCGCTTAGACCCAGCTTGATGAGGCCGACGTACGACTCGTCGGAATCGGCCTCGAGGATCTAGGAGCACAGGAGTTCCTAGATGGCGGGTTTGGAAAGGAGGTAAATTTAATTTGATTTTAAATCCCTTAAAACATACTACTTCCGTCGTAATCTTCTCATTTCTTTAGTTGTGTATATTTGGGTTCTCTTCAAAGTTCAAACCTGTGATTGAAAATGCTAGATGCCTATGGTACTACTTTTTAGTGCTCAAAATATGTGATGTTTATTGAGGCTTGTTTGTGTGGGAACCAGATGATTTTTTTTCCCTTCTATTCTACAGTATATCTACATCATAGTAAATGTTTGTTTCTGATATATGTTATGCAATAGCTAGTTAAATTATATGATTGTATACTTATTGTATATTTATTTAAAGATGGTGGCGATCTCTTCACTTTGGGAGAAGCAAGCCTGCTAACAATGTAGTTAGCTTTATTTACATTAATTCAAATGTTAGCATTGTTGGGCCAGTTATGTGGAAATGCTAAGTGAGGATTATTGTGTGTATAAAAGAGTAGGGAAAAGAGTGGGTGGGCAGAGAGATATTAAAGGTAAAGACCAGTATTGGAAACACCCCAATTTCAAAAAATGCAATGGAAGCTCTTATTACCAATCATGTGAAAGAATATGTTTTGACTCATACATGATGATACAAATTTTGCTGGGAAACCACCTACTAATTGATATATTTGGCAAATTAGTTAATCTATTGGTGTGAGAGAGATAAACGCACGTGTCGCGCACATGTGCGTATAGTCCCATATACATCTTTCTGTGTACAGTGCTTGTAACTTTACGAAGACTGGGCCAAATTTCTTATCATTTTGATGATTCCAGAACCTTGCGGTACACACCAATACTAGGGATGTCAGACGCTCGCGCTGCAATCCTGAAATCGAGCCATCAATGTGCGTACGAGCCAACGGTGATTGTAGTCGAAATAAAAACATGCAATCTTCAAAAATTCATTAAAAATCAAAATTAGCAGGAAAGAACTAATTGATTAAGAATTACCGTAGATTAAAGTTGTATTCCAATATTGGAAGCATTTTCTTCACAAGTATAATCGTAGAATCAATCAAAATATGGCAGTAAAGATGAGCTTTAATTCGCCCATTGGCCCTTTGCAAGCGTTTGAAAGGCATTGCAGCAGCCATGGCACTGCTTTTCTGTGACTCTCTGAAAAACTGCGCATGTTTACATCAAAATCTGGAGGTGATCCCGGGGTCACACAATGCCCAAATTTGGACATGCCATTCATGAAACTTAGAAAAGTTGACCATGCGCGTTGACTTTTTTGCCTACCCCATACTTTAATATATTTGAGCAGTAAAAAAAAGTTCCAATTTATAGCGATCTTTTTCTTATAAAAATGAACTTTTTGCAAAAGTCAATGTTAGTATATTTATAAGTGATATCCAAGCTATCTTTGAGCCAAAAATCTAAGGGAAATTCATTCAGGATCATCTACAGATAATCACAAACTTCCGATGTATACTACCCAAGACTGAACAACCGTAAGTCTTGACACTCGCCCTCAACCCCTGGTGATTCTGTGCTGAACACGTACGGACCGAACGAAATATTTGCATCTAGAAACTACTTTCCATGGATAAATTGAGAATTTTGATCGACTACAAACGTTGAATATAAGTTTTTCATAATTAAAGACTCCATTATTAAAGCAATAACTCAGTATTTATTATAGAAAAAGAAGTTGAAATGTTGAATGTGTGTACGAGTGAAATGCCGGGAGGAAGTATAAATGAAAGAAAAGCGTGATGTTATCATCAAGCCGCAATGGCCACGTGCGCGCACGTGGAAATTTCCATTGTAAGCGCCAGCATGTGGCTCTTCTTCTAAGTGTACAAACTCCCTCTTTAAAAAAGATAAAATGCAAGAAATTATTAAAACAATGTTTCAAGGGAAACTAAACACCGTTTCGAGGGAAATTACGTAGAAATGAGCAATTCTAGTGACTCAGCTGTAATTGTAAATATACAGGTGTTATTCTCCTGATACATTTGTAACATTACAAGAGGTTTTCTGGACATTTACCATATTTGTTTTCCTTTATCAAAAAGCAATTTTACATGTACTTGGAATTGATATATTTTTCCACCATGACTGCCAGAATTTTAATCCAAGTTTACATTGAAATATCATCTTATATTTGTATCGCTGATTATTTGAAAATCTTTACTTGAAAATCAGCGATCCTCCAGATCCTCAAATCGATCCTCAAATTTTATCAGGAAACATTTTTCCTGCGATTTTTTTTTATTTTTTAAATCTTTGTTTTCTTTGTTTTTCTTTGTTTTTCTTTGTTTGTTGCCATGGCAACCTTATATTTTAATTTTAAAAATGTTGTGGAAAGATGTCCCTGCCATTATCTTGGAATGCAAAGTGTTTTGAGTAGCAATTTGATCTGGAAAGTAAATATACCGGTATATTACTTTTTAAATATTTTCTTATTTTCTTTGTTTTGTTTCCATGGCAACAATATATTTAATTTCAAGGTTTCTCTTAAAAATGTTGATAAAAAGAATATAATGAAGAAAAGTTCTGTTGAAATTTCAATGAGAAACAAGATATATTTTTTGAGATATGGCACATCAAACAATGCTTGCAATGTTGAGGTATGTACTCTTTACTATGTACTTAAATTACACTCGGTGCCATGCTTACATTGTAATTTCCTATGCAAAAACTTCAGGAAATACCCCTAAATAAAAATATTAAAAAATTAATATCTCAAGAATCGATTTATATTTTGACTCCATTTTTTTTCCATATTGAATGATAAATTGTGTTCTCCAAATACAGTGCAAAATTGTCATGATTTAATGGACTTCAATTTTTAGTCTAACATCCCTACCAATACTTATATGCTAGATGATCAACCTTTTCTGATTCCATGTTTCTTTCACAATGCAATCGCATGACCATAACTGGTCTTTATCTTTAACTACTATTCAAAATTTTGGATTATATCTGATAGTTATATTTCTCTGTTTTTTCACAGATTTATTCATAGATCAACAACAGAAGAGTTATCAAGGGCTAGGCTTTAAGAAATATAGCCTGATGAGCATCATGAAGGCTGTCTTCTCCGCTAAAACTAGAGCTGCACTATCAAGGGTATGTGCATTTCTATTTTCAATCTGTTCAGTTACTTAAAGGTAATACAAGGTTTTGGTATGGGGTAATGAATTTGGTTCAAATGAACATATTGGAAGCATATGCGTTCCCACACTATCCATTGATCGTTGTCGCTGTTGAAATCGAGTTTAAAGTTATGAAAATATAAATAATAAACTATTTATGTTGTATAGCTCTCTCTCGAGGTCAAGATATTAATTTAGCTATGAAATGATGTTTCTTGACTAAAATCGACCGATTAGCTATTCTCGTTTGGAAATTGTATATCACAACTACATATTCTGAGATTTTCATGGTCGCAGCTACCATTGTACGGCCATAGGCGCTATCTGAAATTTATCAAAATTTACCGGGAGCACCGGTAAATTTTTTAATTCAATTTTTCTCGAAAACAGAAGTGTTTTGGGGGCTAATTTTTTTAGTGCTTATAATACATCCACAGGGGCATCCAAATATATCAAATTGTAAAGATTCCCTTTCAACCCAATTTTCAAAATTTCCCAAAACTTTGTATTACCTTTAACTTCTGGTTATATATTTCAAATATTGGGCCTTTGTGAACAATTTGATTCTATCTTTTTATGGAGATACATCCACAGAGAAGAAGTAGAATATACCGGTATACATGAATATAAAACACATTTATATAATATATGTATTTAAAATTTTACCTGTACATAATATGGTATAACTGTCGTAGACTATGAAGAAGTCAATTTCACAGACAATAATCTCACATGACGAATATTTGATTAAAATTTGATTTAATTCATTTTATCTTGTAGACCTAATTTTAAACTGTTATTATCATTTCTGAGAAATTGAAATTAAGGAATTTGTAGCTAAACTTAATGAACAATATATTTTATTTTAACATTTTCTTTAGAATAGTGAAGGTTTGATACACTATTTTGCCAGTAAACAGAAGCATTTCAATCATATATTCATGTAGATTTAGTTAGCATATAAAGGCTGTTTAATCATAGAGCTCTATGTAGTTTGTGGAGGATCTTGAGGTGGTTTTATTATATCTCTTTTTCAAGGCTATTTGATCTGCTGCTTAATCCCTAATATAAAGAAACCATATAAGGACAGCTCAAAGTAAACATGCTAACCTTGATGTGCTGTAAACACAATAGATGTACGATTATCATCATTTCCTCCTGCTACATATACACACTTTTATATATTTTCTCTCTCTCTCTCTTTCTCTATCTCTCTCTCTCTTTGCCTCTCTCTCTCTCTCTGCCACTCTCTATCTCTCTCTCTCACCCCTCTCTCTCTCTCTCTCTCACCTCTCTCTCTCTCTCTCTCTCTCTCTCTCTCATATGTAACAACTAAATCAATATATTATGTATCTGTATTGCATTTAGCTCAAAAAGTTTACCTTTGCTTCAGAGCTCAGAAGCCCTGAGATGTACGGTACACAAAATTACATACAAAACATCAAATAAGAAAGCAAAAGAACAAGAGCTACGAAAACTTGATGAGGCATTCATAACAATATCCAAATCAGATACTAGATTAATTGTACTACAAGGAGTGGGTCTTGTGAGAATCCCAGGGATATTCATTTTGTTCACTACTTATAAAATTGAGCGCCATGTCCATTCCAAAGTATTCAGAAGAGAGGCCGATTTCTTTCCTTTTCGTTTTGTTTGCAGACCACATGCAGTACATGTATGGGATTTAATTTTGCCTCATCATCACCGTTTTATCTATCAGTTGACCTTCATTGATAACGATGTGTGCGCTAAAGATTAATTTTCAGCAGAATAGTTTAGTTAAATCTCTCATGTACTTGTGCAATATACCTGCATGTCAGCTCAGCTACAGTGACCAATTTACCTACAAAGTAAACAAATGACATATTTTGTTAGATGACAGAAAGCCATTCCCCCAAACTATATCATCTATTTGGAGCCACAAAGGCGTTGACTGTCGTCTGTGACTGTGTTAAAGTACATGTATACGAGTTGTGGCGTCTGTGGCTCCATCCAAACAGACATTTGAATGCCTATGAGTATAGAGCATGGTTTAACACATGTCATGATCCAAATAAATCAAACCATAGTAACAAAGGGAAATATGTTATTGCACTATTCACTGATATAAGAATGCACGTATCCGGACACCTTCCCCCTGGACATCCACCCCTCCCCCCCCCCCCCCGATAACTACCCCCAGACAGACTACCCCCTGGGACAACTACCCTGGGACAACTACCCCTAGACAACTACCCCCGGACAACTTCCCGCAGACAACGATCCCCTACGTCAACTACCCCCTAGGGCAACCACCCTCTAGGGCAACCACCCTCTAGGACAAATACCCCACAAACGACTACCACCCGGACAACTACCCCCTAGGATAGTTGTCCAGGGGGTAGGTGTCCTAGGGGATGGTTGTCGTAGGGGGTAGTTGTCCAGGGGGTAGTTGTCCTAGGGGGTCGTTGTCTGCGGGAAGTTGTCCGGGGGTAGTTGTCTAGGGGTAGTTGTCCCAGGGTAATTGTCCCAGGGTAGTTGTCCCAGGGGGTAGTTTGTCCTAGGGGGTAGTTGACTGGGGGTGGTTATCCGTGAATGGATGTCCAGGGGGTAGGTGTCCTAGAACTATACGGTACTGTACATTGTTGACAAATATTATTTATCCCTCATAATAGTTGTGTGTCACAGCACTTGCTAATGTTTCAGTTTGTGTGCTTTGGTGATGATGAACAGGGAATACTTGTCTACATCTGGAAATCCAGAGTTTAATTAAAGACTCTTTCATCCCCATAATTGTAGGCTCTCTCTCTCTGCTGAAGTGTTAAAAAACAATCTTAAGAAATATCTGTTTAATTTAGCTTATAATTGATTACCATAACCTTTCATGTCTGTACCTTTTCTATCGCACTTTGTATAAATGTATCATGTATGTATTTCATCTTTTGCACAAGCTGCGCCTTGAGCATTTGAATATCAAGTGGATTTGGCGCCTTATAAATCATATGTATTATTATTATTATTATTATTATTATTATTATTATATAAACTGTCAAATGTAAAGTAGTAGACATTATTTTGTATGATTATTGTTTATTCATTTTTTTTTTGCTTTTCAAAGGCAAGTGACAAGAAGATCAAGGCTAATTTGAAAGGAGACAAATTGCAAATCGGAGGAACTCTCATCATAAGCAAAGGTTTGTATTCATCAAAAAGCAATTCACCCTTTAGAGGAGAACTAACCCCAAAGAATGAGTGTAGGTATTCTGAAAAACAAGATTGAATCCTGCATTTTCTGTACAATAAATCTTACAAACATGTATACAAGAGATATAAAAATGAAGATTTCTTGGCTTTCTCATACACTTTGGTGGGAGATCTTGTAGATTGATGGTCAAGAACGCAATAAATCTCTCAGAACAACTAAACTTATTCTTTTGAGTTAGTTTTCCTTTAAAAGGAAGATAAATCTCAGATATCAAGATTGGTCAAATTCAGAACAAATCATACTGAATATGAAACTTACAGTATTCTCTTTTTAGAGTTCAGATCATACTGTACAAAGAGATAGAAATTCCATGTACTGGAACTTTATAAATGGGTAAATACAGTCAAACCTGATTTAGTGACCATCTGTCTACAAAGACTACATTTTGTTTCCCTTGAAAATAGTTTCTCATTGAAACATGTACTAAAGGCACCTGTACATAAAGACCACCTGCCTATAAAGACCGCTTTTCTTGTCTCCCTTGGATGGTCTTTATAGACAGATTTCACTGTATCATTGTGATGCTAAATAGTTCACCTCTCTGATTTGTTCAACAACACCAACCCCCCCCCCCCCCCCCAAAAAAAAAAAAAAACGCACTCCGACTCTCATCCAATGATTTGGCAGAGTCTGTTACCCACAGCTTGGAAAAGGTTCAGATGGTGTCATCGATGAATAATAATAGCTCAAATTTATAATGCGCCGAATACTGTATTTGTAGGTACATATTATTATATTATTACCACGGTCATGGGTTTCAGGCTTACTCACACGATGTATGCACATTCTCAACTCCCTGAGGATCATTCCGGCCAGTCGCCATTTTACAAGCGCCACTTGCTCATCCAACCTCATTAACTTTCGCATCATACCGGGTACCCGTTTAACACCTAGGTGGAGAGTGGCAAATGAAGATTAACATCTTGCCAAGGACATTATTAGTGGCGCGGCAGGACTCGAAACCCCATACCTTGCGATCTGCAGTAGGGTGATTTATCCACTAGACCTCAACACCTCATCAAGTGGTTTTAACACTTGTCTACAAGTCTGGAGATGCAAGGGGTCATGGGTTAGAACCCCAGCACAGCACCAGTATCCCTATAGGAAAGACATTCATCTACATTTGCCACACTCCACCCAGGGGTTTAATAGAACCAGGGGGGTGTTTCATAAAGCTGTGCATAAAGTTACAAATGACTTTACAAATGATTTGATATGAAGAGCCAAATGGGATGCCCAAAGTTTTTCCTGACATTTTAATAAAGTGTGACTGTATTTCCCATAATCTCAATTAAGTTGTAGCCAAAAATACACTTTGCATTAAAGTGTTTTGTTAATAATGATAAGGTTAATCTACATCTGCATATTTTAACTTTATCTTATAAAATGCAATTAAAAGGATTTGAGAATCCCATTTAGCTCTTCATATTCAAGACATTAGTAAAGTCATGCATAACTTTACGCACAGCTTTATGAAACACTCCCCAGGTAGCGGAAAGAAGTCTTTGAACGCCGTAATCACCAATATCAATGCTAGAGCCAGATGGTGAACATGAGTGCTGTTTTAGTATATTATTCTTCAGAAAAAATCTTGGAACCAGCGGGACTTGAACCTGCATCTACTGCTTGCCGGGCAGCGACTCTACCACCAGGCCATCACTGGTCCATGGCACAGTCAAATGAACTAGAAACAAATACCCAAGCTCTCCTGATTCATTCTGACTTGTTTTTCAATACAGATCAATCAATCGATCTTATTTACTGGGTGTAAGCCACAAATATATTTAAATAATTGAAATTTCTCCCAGGAAACATTACATTTATATTAAAAAAATGTTATTCTTGTTATCATTCTTAATTGTCCTTTTTTCCTTCCAAATCGTTGCCTCTCCTAACAGGAGGAGAGAAGGTTCTAGTAGACTTCAAGCAGGAGGCCCCCGGAGACCACATCCCCCTCCAGACTGTACTTGATGCCTTCGGAATCAAAGGAGAAACGCCCAAGACGGAAGGAGCTGAGGGTGGCACCGTTGTATGCAATGATGATGTATGCCAAATGAAGTAGATAGCCACAATAGAGTGGTGAAGTGTGACATATTCCAAAATCTTTTTTTTTTTTATCATTTTCCGATAGAGCATCAAAAATAATGTCCGAATGTTGAAAACCAATTGACTATGTTAAGTATTGGCTGAGATATAACCATCTGAATAAAAATATGTCCTATGGGACTCAGTGTTATATTGCTCTGGCTCGTAATGTTATGAACCAGTCTATAGAGAGAGAGATAATGGACTCTTCCACTATTTGAAGGGGTGGTATTCAGCATTTCGCAAAGCACCACTGATGGCATTAATTTTCTTTTTTTTCTGTCGGTGATCAGGGTATTGTTTCATGAATCTGTCATGAGTACAACTTAACTCACATCTTATTGAAATGCCTGTTGATTGTAATATACCCACAAATTTCAATGGGATGTTGGCAAACATGTACTTGTGATGGTTTTGTGAAACGCTGTCCAGGGCACTGATGCACTATTTGATCTTCTGACTTCAAGAGTAATTCCACAATAGACAGTTTATGCATCACTTGATTCTCGTTCACATTTTTTTCAATGATTTAAATATGTCGGAGAAGGCAGCAATTTGTTTTTGGATTTCTTTGTGGGGACTCCCCTGTTTACATATTAATTGGATTCGTTCTTCTGTTTAATCAGTATCATCTGTGTCACAGCATTATCATCACGTACAAAGTTTGTCTTTCAAATTGTTTCTTGTGGTTATTCCAGTATTCCACACAGGTTTCCACATTTTTGTAATATTTTTCAGTATTATGCAAAGAACAGAACATTTAATAGATGTTGGTGCATGTAGTCTGTTATAACTTAGCAAGCACAAACATATGCACAAACTAGAAACATTTATATATGAAAACATATACCGGTATCATAATTTCGGAAAATGTACAATATTTTAAAAGTGCTTTTTTTTTTAATTGTAAAAAATGTTCTGCAGGTGTTTAATCCTATATTTACTGTTTCTATCTGTTGTACCACTTTCCATTATTCAAAGCAAGCCCTTTATAGCAGAGAGACATTGATATAATAATATAACTTAATTATTAGCTTTTGAGATAACTGAACGTTCATTAGTATACATTCCTGTTCCTCACATTATTTATGTTCGATGGAAAACTATTATGAAGTGAGGAGAATGGAGGGACATGGCTACATATCATTTACATTCTAAATGATACAGTTATGGGAGCCTTTGCAGCCCTTAAATTTCAATATTTTTAGGGCAAGGCCACTTTTCTGTAGGGCACATTCCTATATTACAGCACAAATGAGAAGAATTGGAAAGGGCACAAAAAAATCTCCAAGGCCAATGAGAGGGGCCTTGAGGCCAATCAAAAGGGCATCCACGGCCATGGCCTTGGTGGCCTTGGATTAATTTAAGCCCTGCCTTTGAATTATTCCTTGATTAAGAAATCCCCCTGAGCCCCCCCCCCCCCCCCCCCCCAAGAGATATCAGGTCATTAGTGGATATATATACTGATACTGATACATTAACCCATTACCCAATGAGACCGGACGGCTCCACTATCTATGTTATGATCTACCCTCTGAGTTACATGGGGTTATATAAATACTGCCTAAAATAAATGCATTTCTTTGCCTGATTTAAACTCATGATTGCTGAAATCGTTCAAATTGATTCATGGATGTGTATCATTGTATTATTAATATTGTTTCCATAGATATTATATAATATTGTATAAAACTATATAAGCAAATATCGGTGTAATATTTGTGTAATGTATCTAAATGAGATACTTTGTCACCTCAACATGTTATTTCCCTGTGAAACAGAATTTGCATTGACCTTTTGTTGACCTTTGACCTATGACACTTGGTTAGGGAAAGTCCCCTTGTTGGATCCTCACCAAGTTGATGCTGTATGTAATGTCACGCAAAAGCACAAATTCTGTCTCATTGGTGGACAAACATCTTGTTGGTTTAAGTAGCAATATATGATTATTTATGCACATCAAATATTTGCAATAAAATGAAATGAAATAAATCGTTGTTAGTCTCTTTTTGTGCATTCTCTCCTGACTTTCTTTGACACAAGATTGTACTGTTTTCTAGAATGTCTTTTAATGATTTTTAAATCTGTGAAAATGCTTTCATGTTGTCTTTCTATTTGATAGTGATTTTTGTATTTGTCATTCTCTTTGGAAATATTCTTTTAGTATGTTGAAATTATCTGTGCTTGAAAAAAATAACAAAAGTTTGAATCGGGATTAAGGTATGATCGTTTGATAAGTTGATTGATGGAGTGATTCGTTGGTTGGTTTATTGATTAATTTGTTGATTGATTGGTTGGTTGATTGACTGATTGGTTGGTTGGTTGGTTGGTTGACTGACTGATTGATTGATGGAGTGATTTGTTGGTTGGTTTATTGATTGATTGGTTGGTTGATTTTGTTGATTGATTGGTTGGTTGATTGATTGGCTGATTGGTTGGTTGGTTGACTGACTGTTTGATTGATTGATTGATGGAGTGATTGGTTGGTTGGTTTATTGATTGATTGGTTGGTTGATTGATTTTGTTGATTGATTGGTTGGTTGATTGATTGGCTGATTAGTTGGTTGGTTGACTGTTTGATTGATGGAGTGATTGGTTGGTTGGTTTATTGATTGATTGGTTGGTTGGTTGATTGATTTTGTTGATTGATTGGTTGGTTGATTGACTGATCGGTTGGTTGGTTGGTTGACTGACTGATTGATTGATTGATGGAGTGATTGGTTGGTTGGTTTATTGATTGATTGGTTGGTTGATTGATTTTGTTGATTGATTGGTTGGTTGATTGATTGGCTGATTAGTTGGTTGGTTGACTGACTGTTTGATTGATGGAGTGATTGGTTGGTTGGTTTATTGATTGATTGGTTGGTTGATTGATTTTGTTGATTGATTGATTGGCTGATTAGTTGGTTGGTTGACTGACTGTTTGATTGATGGAGTGATTGGTTGGTTGGTTTATTGATTGATTGGTTGGTTGATTGATTAATTTGTTGATTGATTGGTTGGTTGATTGACTGACTGTTTGATTGATTGATTGATGGAGTGATTGGTTGGTTGGTTTATTGATTGATTGGTTGGTTGATTGATTGATTGGCTGATTGGTTGGTTGGTTTATTGATTGATTGATTGATGGAGTGATTGGTTGGTTGGTTTATGGATTGATTGATTGATGGAGTGATTGATTGGTTGGTTGATTGATTGATTGGCTGATTGGTTGGTTGGTTGACTGACTGTTTGATTGATTGATTGATGGAGTGATTGGTTGGTTGGTTGATTGATTGATTGGTTGGTTGATTGATTGGCTGATTGGTTGGTTGGTTGACTGACTGTTTGATTGATTGATTGATGGAGTGATTGGTTGGTTGGTTTATTGATTTGATTGGTTGGTTGATTGATTAATTTGTTGATTGATTGTGTCATAGAATGACTCTTTTCTTGTTCTGAATGTTATGTTTAAGACTTTTGACGAGACTAGAAGAAATAGTCCGGAGAAGAAGGGGAAGACGATAGTTGTTATCTACGTAATGGCAGTTCGCCAACAGCGACGACAGTCGCTAACAGTTCTATTTCTTCTATTCTACTACTTGTCAAAGCCTGTTCAGCATCTAGACAAGGGTGATCTTTTGCCGACGGTGGACGGCTTGTGTAAATTTGTGCCGAAATATATACATGTTTATGGTGGAAGTAAAATGATAAAAATCATAAAAATCATAAAAAATAATGATGATGCTGTGACTATTCGCAGCTGATGGCTTCCTTGAACTGCTTCAATGTGGGCAGTTCAATGATATTTGTAGGAAGCTCATCCCAGTCTTTCATGGTGCGAGGAAAGAAGCTGTATTTGTAAGAATCGGAGGATGTACCAAGTCTGGTGAAACGAAGGTGATGTTGACTCCTTGTAGCTCTGTCTTTCTGTGAGATGTAATCTGGAAGAGGGATGGCTATCTGGTGGTGGAGGATCTTGTACATCATGGCTAGACGTGATTCCAGTCGTCGCTCTTGTAGAGTTGGGAGTCCGATGTTCAATCGCATAGCCGTGACGCTGTCTTCTCGGCTGTGATTCCCTGTGATGAAGCGTATCCCCCTCCTCTGAACTTTCTCAAGGCTATCTATCAGGTTTTGCCGATATGGATCCCATATAGCTGCCCCATATTCTAGTTGTGATCTGACTAGTGTTGTGTATGCCTGTTTCTTGATGGCAGATGAGCATAGGCTGAGATTTCTTCGAATGAATCCAAGTGTTCTGTTGGCTTTGGCTGCGACTGCCTTGATGTGATGTTTCCAGCTAAGTTTTTCATGGATCTCCATCCCCAAGTAAGACTGGCTGGAAACAGCGGCGAGCACCTCATCTCCCATGGTGTAGTTAAGGATGATGGGTTTCTGCTTGCGATGAATTCTCATGCTGTAACACTTCTTCGCATTGAATAGCATCTGCCACTTTTCAGCCCATTTGTGCAGCTTTTGAAGGTCTTTCTGTAGATCCAGTTTAGCAGTTTGCTTGCAGTTCCAGCATTTCTATGTTGAGATGGGAACTCTTTAGATAATCCTTAAGGTATGTTTATTCATTGAGTTATATTTCTTAAAATACAGTGCTGTAAAATGCCACTGAAAGTAGTTGCAAGTTATAGAGATTACAGTCGGACCATATGGAAGCGATAGCCTATATGAATGTGTGTAGTGACGTGAAACGAATCGCGAACATGGATTCGTTGAAAGTTTGATTGATAGTTTAGACAATCTTTTGAAGACTTTTCTTTTGTGAAAAAATAAAGTAGTTTAGAATTGATGGTTGTCAGGAAGATGATATGTGAATTTAACTTAGTTATGAGCATGGGTAGACTTAGAATAAGTTAGGACCAAACTATGTTATACTTGCGTATGTACGTGTGAAGGTATCTTAGTTACGAGAACCTCTTCACGCACGATTTAATGCGCAGACGAATATCATTTTAGAGATAAGGTGATAAGTCCATGATTGTTAGTCTCGTTTTAGGGCTTGTGAAAGTTTCTTGTTTGTGTTATTGATTATTCTTTTGTCTATGGATATGCATTTATGCTTCTTTAAAGATTTGTGGTTTATCGAAGTTGGCATATTATTATAACTATAAAGTTTAGATTTACTGACACAAGAATGTAACTTGAGTATATATGTGGAAATTTGATTCCTAAGTGTTAAACGTATTGCAAGAACATGTATTTAGTGTTTTCATTTCTTGTATTTTGCAGGAATTATCCCACACGGTTATTGAATTTCTCTTCACTTTCCAATGATGGTCCATGACAGTGTCACAATAAAGGAACCAACATGAGATAAACGGATGTCTCCTTTGTTTCATCATTGAATTGCAACAACGTGTTTAAACTAGAAGTCACATAAATCCTTTGAGTCCGTATTCCATCACAGATTGGTTGGTTGATTGATTGATTGACTGATCGGTTGGATGGTTGGTTGATTGATTGATTGACTGATCGGTTGGATGGTTGGTTGACTGACTGTTTGATTGATTGGTCGGTTGGTTGGTTGACTGACTGTTTGATTGATTGGTCGGTTGGTTGGTTGACTGACTGTTTGATTGATTGGTCGGTTGGTTGGTTGACTGACTGTTTGATTGATTGGTCGGTTGGTTGGTTGACTGACTGTTTGATTGATTGGTCGGTTGGTTGGTTGACTGACTGTTTGATTGATTGGTTGGTTGGTTGGTTGACTGACTGTTTGATTGATTGATTGGTTGGTTGATTGGTTGATTGATTGGTTGATTGATTGATTGATTGGTTGATTGATTGGTTGATTGATTGATGGAGTGATTGGTTGGTTGGTTGATTGGTTTGTTGATTGATTGGTTAATTGATTGATTGATTGATTGATGGAGTGGTTGATTGATTGGTTGGTTTATTCATTGATTGGTTGATTGATTGGTTGATTGATTGATGGAGTGATTGGTTGGTTGGTTGATTGGTTGGTTGATGGAGTGGTTGATTGATTGGTTGGTTTATTCATTGACTTGTTGATTGATTGGTTGGTTGATTCATTGACTTGTTGATTGATTGGTTTATTTATTCATTGACTTGTTGATTGATTGGTTGGTTGATTAGTTGGTTTATTGATTGTTTGATTGATTAATTGATGGAGTGATTGGTTGATTGATTGGTTGGTTTATTCATTGACTTGTTGATTGATTAGTTGGTTAATTGATTGATTGATTGATTGAAGGAGAAATTGATTGATTGGTTGGTTTATTCATTGACTTGTTGATTGATTGGTTGATTGATTAGTTGGTTTATTGATTGATGGAGTGATTATTATTATTATTATTATTTATTCGGCAAAGAAAAACATTACATATCAGTGTACACAATACAAAATAAGACATAATTATCAACCATTGGAACGCCAGGGACAGAAAAAGTTAACTAAATTACTGTGGCATAAAGCCTCCTGTCCCAATTCCAATGGATGATTTACATAAAACAGAAATAAGAAGTTTAGCCTTGGGTTACCTTCAAAGTTGAAAAGTAATTAGGGCCTATTAAACAATTATAAGTGATGTAATTAAATGCAAGATGCGGTATCATTATTTCAGATACATTATATAGTATTAATCAATTACAAACAAATGTATGGGCTAATTAACATTTGACACATTGAATAAGTGTAGGAGATGTTGCTGTATAGGGCAACATATTAAAATATAAAATAGCATATTAAATAGCATATTATAACCGTATCTCCCCTGACAGCAAGGAATAGAAGATACTATAGAAAATGAAAGGAAACTAAAAGAGACAAAGGGGGAGAGAGAGAGAGAGAGAGCAAAGAGAGAGGGAAAAGTAAAGCAAACAGAGAGGAGAGAAGTACATATTTATCAGTGATACATTTTCTTGAAATCAAAATTACAGTATATATTTAGGCCTGTACCATAACAGGATTCGACATGACCACACAATCCCAATATATATATATCCCATTCAAGGTTACAAATATTCATAACACTGACCTATACCAAAAGATAAAATTCCAATGAAATATATATAACCCATTAAAGATACAGGTTACAAATATCTATAATACTGACCTATACCCATGATATCGGAAGAACAGTTCCATAACAAAAGAACATCGTTATTTTGCAATTATAAACACGTGCGTGTTAACAATATAATAAGCGGGGGAAATATTAAGGAGGAAAAGAAGCAAGAAGAGGCGGAAGCAGTAGAATTTAGTATTCAGTTTAATATAAAACCACTCAACCGCATATTATGCTCCAGCCTCCTCTCCCCTCTTACCCTTTCAATCATTTAAATCCCACACTGGCGGAGGTGACACCCAAGCGCAGCAAGCCAGGTCGACAAGGAAGTCTCGACCACCCCCGTGCGCAAGGACTCGGGGAGTTCGTCCCAGTAACGAGGAAATGCGTTAATTGCAGAGCCGTGCATCCGTTGAGTCCGCGCCCGGAGATGAACGAACCTCACCTCATCAGTTCGACGAGCATTCACCAATATGGCACGCCCGACAGTGCCGCATTCAATAACACGGAACAAAGACTTAACAACATAAGAGATCAAGCAATATTTTCGGCGGGATTCAAGGGATTGCCAATTCAGAAGTTGGAGCCTATTCTCGTAAGACATTTGTTGGCGTCTTTGCCTAAGGGCAACTCTAGTAGCTCGACGTTGTACCGTTTCAATTTTATTCGAAAGTAATTTTGTGTGTAAATGCCAAACTGGTTGTCCATATTCAAGTATGGGTATAACAAGAGACTTAAAAATAGAAAAGATGGTGTGAGGAGCCAGTGACCTGGTGACTGATAAAACAAAGCCCAACATACGATTTGCTTTGCGGGTGATATATTCTACGTGGTTATGCCATGTTAGTTTATTGTTCAGCATTATGCCGAGATATCTAAACTCTGTTACTGATTGAAGTAGGGTATTGTTAAGAGTATAATTTGGGATACCGGGCTGTCTGGAACACGTGATGCGCATTACTTTCGTCTTTTTTTCGTTAATGCGCATTTTATTAATTATACACCATTCATTGAGTTTGTCCAGGTCATTTTGGAGAATGTGCATATCTTGAACATTTGAGATGGGTCTATAGACTAATGTATCATCTGCAAAAAGTACACATGGCGATATGGTTTGGGTTAAAATGTCATCAATAAATAAATTAAATAGGGTGGGGCCCAACACACTCCCCTGGGGCACACCTGATAAAACAGGAAACCAAGATGATAGTGCACCTCTGTGAATGACTCTTTGCTCCCTATTACACAAAAAAGACCTTATCCATTGCCATAATGATCCTGAAATAAAATACCTTGAATTAAGTTTTTGCAATAATACATCATGAGGCATTAAATCGAAAGCCTTTTGGAAATCGAGAAAAATCGCATCAATCTTTGGAGGGGATGGTACATCTAAGATACGTAGCCAACGGTTTGTAACGTTTAGCAATTGAGTGACGCACGATTTACCTTTAACAAAGCCATGTTGATTAGGGTTGAGTAAACAATATTCTGTTGTATGGTGTTGGATTTCGTTCGTTATTACTTTTTCAATGATTTTACACACTACGGATGTCAGTGCAATCGGTCTATAATTACTAGGTAAGGAGCTATCACCAGCTTTATGTATCGGGGAAACATTGGCCTGTTTCCAAGACATTGGCAATTGACCAAGAGACAAAGAAATATTAAATAACTTGCATAAAACGGGTGAAATTGGAACAGAACACATTTTCAAGAGGTTTGGGGTTATGTTATCCGGACCAGGTGATTTATCATTACGCAGGTTTCGTATCACCTTAGAGACATCACATGTAGAAATATTGACATTCTGTAAATATGGTACGAATGCACTGTGTTCCGACCTGGGTTCGGGAATATCATTACAAGTACTATTTGGAGTGAACATGGTACTGAAATAATTGGCAAACACCTGTGCGATCTTGCTCGGTTCATGTTCGGGTAATCCATTGTTGTCAATTGAAAGGGGAGCACGGTTTTTCCTCTTACTACGAACAAATGCAAAAAACCTTTTCCTATTATCGTCACTATCTGATAACAATTCATTCAAATACGAATAATACGACTTGTTTATCAATACTTTCACTTGGTTACGAAGTTCCCTATACGCCTGCCAACTATCGTTGGTATTCAACTGTTTCGATATCTTAAACATTCTATTTTTCTTACTAATCATTTTCTTAATGTCAAGTGTTATCCAGGGGCTTAAACGGTTATTGCGGCTTTTTTTGCGGGGAATACAATCACGAACCGCTGCATCAAAAATATCCATAAAACCATCCCAAGAATTATCAATATTATCAGTATCCATAAATAAATCCCAAGGAGCATAATACAGTATGTTATTGAAATGTTCTGTGTCAGCCTTGTTATATTGTAGATAGTCACGCAAAATTTGTTTTGGCGGAGACATCTTTTTCAACTTGACCTTAAAACAGATCGCATGGTGGTCGCTCGTTACTGGATTTGCTTGAGTGCACACATCCAAAACCAAATGCGAGCGATTAGTAAATAGAAGATCTATTATTGTCCCTGTGCGAGGATTGTCGGGTGATCGCCGGGTGACGTCATCGACCATCTGAGAGAGATCCATTGATGACGTAATGCGCTCAAGATGCTGGACGATTGGAAGTTGCTGATGGGCCCAGTTGACATTGAAGTCTCCCGTAAGGATGATGCCATGGTAGTCTGCTGATGCAACCTGTAGATCATCAACGGCCGTCTGGAGGTGATCCCAAAAATCGGCTGGGGCGTTGGGCGGTCGGTATAGAATACAGAGAAGCCACTTGACATGAAAACGTGACGCAATATCAACACATAACATCTCTATGTCATCCTTCTCCAAATCTGCCCTTCGCTTCGGAGAAAGCTCTGGTATAATGGCAGCCAAAACTCCCCCACCCCTTCCACTGGGTCGATCTCGCCGAAAGATTTGGTATCCGTCGAAACCTGCGTTTACGGTGTCTTGCTGTGTTAACCATGTTTCTGTGACGTTTATTATATCGTATGATGTTGACTGTAGAAAAGATTCGACTTCCTCCATCTTATTTCGAAGACTTCTCGCATTAAAAGTGATACCAGAAACTTGTTTCAAAGTTTGTCTGTTGTGTATTTCATGATTGGAGGGACCTGGGTGTGGTTGAATGTCGCCATGAGACAAGATGTGGATATTGAAGGTTGCAGAGGAGTTGCTATAGTAACGGATGGGACAGTGTAGGTAATGAGTCCGGTGATGAGTACGACGTGCTGAATGTAATGAAACTGGATTTGAGTGTAAGTTTCCTGCAGCAAAGACAAGTAAGAGCAAGCATAGCGGCACCATGGTGACCAACATAGTTGGTAGTCTGTCGTTCATTATTATGCAAATGTCCCAGGTGTGTATACTGGAGCGATATGTTCGTACAGAATTCTACGGTAATGTACGTTGAATGTATGTATGTAGATCTCTAAAGTTGTGTGTAGACGAAATCGAGCACAGAAGACACAGAAAACGTCAAAAAATCACACGAAATTCAGTAAAAACTCACATGTATTTGAGAACAATCCAGTCTAAAGATGAAAAGTGAGGTGTTCACCGAAGATAAATAGTAAGACACAACAGGAACCGCATAAAAATCATGAAAATAACCGGAGCTCTCTCTCTCTCCCAACATCAAACATCGAAGAAGAAAAAAAAATTGATTGGTTGATTGATTGGTTGGTTTATTCATTGATTGGTTGGTTTATTGATTGATTTGTTAATTGATTAGTTGGTTGATTAATTGATTGATTGGTTGGTTGGTTTATTGATTGATTGATTGATTGGTTGGTTTATTGATTGATTTGTTGATTGATTAGTTGGTTGATTAATTGATTGATTGGTTGATGGAGTGATTGGTTGGTTGGTTTGTTGATTGGTTGGTTGGTTTATTGATTGATTGTTTGATTGATGGAGTGATTGGTTGGTTTATTGATTGATTGGTTGATTGATTGACTGGTTGGTTTATTGATTGATTTGTTGATTGATTAGTTGGTTGATTAATTGATTGATTGGTTGGTTGGTTTATCGATTGATTGGTTGGTTATTGATTGATTGATGGAGTGATTGGTTGGTTGATTGATTGATTGATGGAGTGATTGATTTGTTGGTTGATTGAATGATGGAGTGATTGGTTGGTTGGTATATTAATTGATTGGTTGATTGATTGATTGATGGAGTGATTGATTGATTGGTTGATTGATTGGTTTATTCATTGACTTGTTGATTGATTGGTTGGTTGATTAGTTGGTTAATTGATTGATTGATTGGTTGATTTATTCATTGACTTGTTGATTGATTGGTTGGTTGATTAGTTGGTTTATTGATTGATTGATGGAGTGATTGATGAATGGTTGATTGGTTGGTTTATTCATTGACTTGTTGATTTATTGGTTGTTTGATTAGTTGGTTTATTTGATTGATTGGTTAGTTGGTTTATTGATTCGTTGTGTGATTGATTGATTAATTCGTTGATTGATTGATGGAGTGATTGGTTGGTTAGTTTATTGATTGGCTGGTTGATTGATTGATTGATGGAATGATTGATTGATTGGTTGGTTTATTCATTGACTTGTTGATTGGTTGGTTTGTTTATTCATTGACTTGTTGATTGATCGGTTGGTTGATAAGTTGGTTTATTGATTTGATTGATTGATTGATTGATAGATGGAGTGATTGATTGGTTGGTTTATATATTGACTTGTTGATTGATTGGTTGGTTTATTAGTTGGTTTATTGCTTGATTAATTGATTGATTGAAGGAGTAATTGATTGATTGGTTGGTTTATTCATTGACTTTTTGGTTTATTGATTGGTTGGTTAATTGATTGATGGAGTGATTGATTGGTTGATTGATTAGTTGGTTTATTGATTGATTAATTGTTTGATGGAGTGATTGATTGGTTGGTTTATTCATTGACTTGTTGATTGGTTGGTTTATTCATTGACTTGTTGATTGATTGGTTGGTTGATTAGTTGGTTTATTGATTGATTGATGAAGTGATTTGTTGATGGAGTGATTGGTTGGTTGGTTTATTGATTGGTTGGTTGGTTTATTGATTGATTGGTTGATTGATGGAGTGATTGGTTGGTTGGTTTATTGATTGGTTGGTTGATTGATTGATTGGTTGGTTGATTGATTGATTTGTTGATTGATTAGTTGGTTGATTAATTGATTGGTTGGTTGGTTTATCGATCGATTGGTTGTTTATTGATTGATTGATGGAGTGATTGGTTGGTTGATTGATTGATTGATGGAGTGATTGGTTGGATGGTTTATTGTTTGATTGGTTGGTTGATTGATTGAGTGAGTGATTGATTGATGGAGTAATTGGTTGGTTTATTGATTGGTTGGTTGATTGATTGATGGATTGATTGATTGATTGGTTGGTTGATCAATTGATTGGTTGGTTGGTTTATTGTTTGATTGATTGATTGATGGAGTGATTGATTGATGGAGTAATTGATTGATTGGTTGATTGATTGTTGGAGTGATTGGTTGGTTGGTTTGTTGATTGAATGGTTGGTTGGTTGGTTGAGTGAGTGATTGATTGATTGGTTGATTGAGTGATTGGTTGGTTTATTGATTAATTGATGGAGTGATTGATTGATGGAGTGATTGATTGATTGGTGGGTTTATTCATTGACTTGTTGATTGATTGATTAGTTGGTTTATTGATTGATTAATTGTTTGATTGATTGAAGGAGTAATTTATTGATTGGTTGATTGATTGGTTGGTTTATTCATTGACTTTTTGGTTTATTGATTGATTGGTTGATTGATTGATGGAGTGATTGATTGATTGGTTGATTCATTGACTTGTTGATTGGTTGGTTTATTCATTGACTTGTTGATTGATTGGTTGGTTGATTAGTTGGTTTATTGATTGATTGGTTGTTTTATTCATTGACTTGTTGATTGGTTGGTTGATTAATTGATTGGTTGGTGATTGATTGATGGAGTGATTGGTTGGTTGATTGATTGATGGATTGATTGGTTGGTTGGTTTATTGATTGATTTGTTGGTAATTGATTGATTGATGGAGTTATTGGTTGGTTGATTGATTGATTGATGGATTGATTGTTTGGTTGATTGATTGATGGGGTGATTGGTTGGTTGGTTTGTTTGTTGATTGATTGGTTGGTTTGTTTATACTTTGATTGGTTGTAATTGATTGATTGATGGAGTGATTGGTTGGTTGATTGATTGATGGATTGATTGTTTGGTTGATTGATTGATCGATGGGGTGATTGGTTGGTTGGTTGGTTTATTGATTGATTGATTGTTTGATTGATTGATTGATGGAGTGATTGATTGGTTGGTTGGTTTATTGATTGGTTGATTGATTGACTGATGGAGTGATTGATTGATTTGTTGATTGATTAGTTGGTTGATTAATTGATTGATTGGTTGGTTGGTTTATCGATTGATTGGTTGATTGATTGATGGAGTGATTGGTTGGTTGATTGATTGATTGATCGAGTGATTGGTTGGTTGGTTTATTGATTGATTGGTTGATTGATTGATGGAGTGATTGATTGATTGGTTGATTGATTGGTTGGTTTTTTCATTGACTTGTTGATTGATTGGTTGGTTGATTAGTTGGTTTATTGATTGATTAATTGTTTGATTGATTGAAGGAGTAATTGATTGATTGGTTGGTTGATTGATTGATTGATGGAGTGATTGATTGGTTGGTTTATTGATTGATTAATTGTTTGATTGATTGATTGATTGATGGAGTGATTGATTGGTTGGTTTATTCATTGACTTGTTGGTTGATTGATTGATTGATGGAGTGATTGGTTGGTTGGTTTATTGATTGATTGGTTGGTTGATTGATGGAGTGATTAATTGATTGGTTGATTGATTGGTTGGTTTATTCATTGACTTGTTGATTGATTGGTTGGTTGATAAATTGGTTTTTTGATTGATTGATTGGTTTGTTGGTTTATTCATTGACTTGTTGATTTATTGGTTGTTTGATTAGTTGGTTTATTGATTCGTTGTGTGATTGATTGATTGATTGATTCGTTGGTCGATTGATTGATTGATGGAGTGATTGTTTGGTTGGTTTACTGATTGATTGGTTGGTTTATTCATTGACTTGTTGATTGATTGGTTGGTTGATTAGTTGGTTTATCGATTGATTAATTGTTTGATTGATTGATTGAAGTAGTAATTGATTGGTTGATTGATTGGTTGGTTTATTCAATGACTTGTTGATTGATTGGTTGGTTTATTAGTTGGTTTATTGCTTGATTGATTGTTTGATTGATTGATTGATGGAGTGATTGATTGGTTGATTGATTGGCTGGTTTATTCATTGACTTGTTGATTGGTTGGTTGATTAATTGATTGGTTGGTTGATTGATTGATTGATTCGTTGGTCGATTGATTGATTGATGGAGTGATTGTTTGGTTGGTTTACTGATTGATTGGTTGGTTTATTCATTGACTTGTTGATTGATTGGTTGGTTGATTAGTTGGTTTATCGATTGATTAATTGTTTGATTGATTGATTGAAGTAGTAATTGATTGGTTGATTGATTGGTTGGTTTATTCAATGACTTGTTGATTGATTGGTTGGTTTATTAGTTGGTTTATTGCTTGATTGATTGTTTGATTGATTGATTGATGGAGTGATTGATTGGTTGATTGATTGGCTGGTTTATTCATTGACTTGTTGATTGGTTGGTTGATTAATTGATTGGTTGGTTGGTTTATTGATTGATTGGTTGGTTGATTGATTGATTGATGGATTGATTGGTTGGTTGATTGATTGATTGATGGGGTGATTGGTTGATGGAGTGATTGGTTGGTTGGTTTGTTGATTGATTGGTTGGTTGGTTAATTGATTGATTGGTTAATTGATTGATTGATGGAGTGATTGGTTGGTTGGTTTATTGATTGATTGATGGAGTGATTGGTTGGTTGATTGATTGATAGATTGATTGGTTGGTTGATTGATTGATGGGGTGATTGGTTGATTGATTGCTTGGTTTATTAATTGATTGGTTGAATGATTGATTGATGAAGTGATTGGTTGATGGAGTGATTGGTTGGTTGGTTTGTTTTTTGATTGGTTGGTTGGTTAATTGATTGATTGGTTAATTGATTGATTGATTGATTGATGGAGTGATTGGTTGGTTGGTTGGTTTATTGATTGATTGGTTGGTTGATTGATTGATTGATGGAGTGATTGGTTGGTTGATTGATTGATAGATTGATTGGTTGGTTGATTGATTGATGGGGTGATTGGTTGATTGATTGCTTGGTTTATTAATTGATTGGTTGAATGATTGATTGATGAAGTGATTGGTTGATGGAGTGATTGGTTGGTTGGTTTGTTGATTGATTGGTTGGTTGATTGATTAATTGATGGAGTGATTGGTTGGTTGGTTTATTGATGAATTAGTTGGTTGGTTGATTGATTGATTGGTTGATTGATTTTTTGGTTGGTTGGTTTATTGATTGATTGATTGGTTGGTTTATTGATAGATTGGTTGGTTATTGATTGATTGATTGATTGATGGAGTGATTTGTTTGGTTGATTGATTGATGGAGTGATTGATGGAGTGATTGACGGAGTGATTGATTGATTGGTTGATTGATTGGTTGGTTTATTCATTGACTTGTTGATTGATTGGTTGGTTGGTTATTGATTGATATTGATTGATGGAGTGATTGGTTCGTTGATTGATTGATGGATTGATTGGTTGGTTGATTGATTGATTGATGGAGTGATTGATTGGTTGATTGATTGCCTGGTTTATTGATTGATTTGTTGGTTATTGATTGGTTGGCTTGTTGATCGATTGTTTGATCGATGTAATTGCTGTTGACTAATTCAATCAATCATTTATTCAACCATTTCTTCATTGATTACTAGATTATTCAACTTGGATATTGCTTGATTATTTGTTTTCTAGCGATCAATTAATTGAATTGTTTGTGTGATGGAATACGGACTCAAAGGATTTATGTGACTTCTAGTTTAAACACGTTGTTGCAATTCAATGATGAAACAAAGGAGACATCCGTTTATCTCATGTTGGTTCCTTTATTGTGACACTGTCGTGGACCATCATTGGAAAGTGAAGAGAAAATTCAACAACTGTGTTGGATAATTCCTGCAAAATATAACAAATGAAAACACTATAAATACATGTTCTTGCAATACGTTTAACACTTAGAAATCCAATTTCCACATATACTCAAGTTCCATTCTTGTGTCAGTAATTCTAAACTTTATAGTTATAATAATATGCCAACTTTTGATAAACCACAAATCTTTAAAGAAGCATAAATGCATAACCATAGACAAAAGAATAATCAATAACACAAACAAGAAACTTTCTCAAGCCCTAAAACGAGACTAACAATCATGAACTTATCATAAATATTCATAATTGAATGACACACGCCCTTAAAACTAAAACAACAACAACAACAACATCACGTTATCTCTAAAATGATATTCATCCGCACATTACAAATATGTGTGCGGCGGGAGGATTCACCCTCTTCAGCACAGTCGAGCAACCAGTTATCATGCAGGCACCTATTCTGGACCTTAGGAGGACGCATTTCTCTCAAGGCCATTAGGTGAGTGAGCTATGGTTGCTACAACTATCGTCTTCCCCTTCTTCTCCGAACTATTTCTTCTAGTCTCGTCACAAGTCTTAAACATAACTTTCAGAACAAGAAAAGAGTCATTCCATGACAGTTTGTTTATTGATGCATCACTGATTGGTTGTTCGGAAGATTGCCAGAAGATGAAAGATTATTTGATTAAATGAATATTAGGGGGGGGGGGTATTACCTTTTCCATATCTTTTTATTTTATTTACAATTTATACTTTTTTTTCTTTTCAAAGAGGCAAGTGACAAGAAGATCAAGGCTAATTTGAAAAGTTTCAGACCCGGTGGGGTCACTCAATGTGACTTCCGGACCGCATGACCATTACCAAAATCGCGGAAAAAGGGGTCATTTCAAGCAATGTCCGCGGACAAAATAGTCCTTGAAGTAAAGAAAATAGGGGTGCACATGCAGGTGTCCCCGAAATTGATAAATAGGGGTCAGGAAAAGGGAAAAGAGAAAACCGGGAAGGGAAAAGAGAAAACCGGGAAGAAAAATTATCGGAGCCGAGTCTTGCCCTTTAAATATGGTAAAAAAAGGGGTACATTTGCGAAAGTGTCCTTACTATCTTATAAATAGGGGTATTCCAAAGTAGGATTTTGTCCTTGTTTTGACGTAAAAAGGGGGTTATATGCATTGGTGGTAACGGTCATACGTGTCACTCTTTGCAGGGGAGTGACCCCACCGGGGTTTCAGAATAGTTGTTAGGTACCAAGGAAGTAAGCTGGAAAGATATACCCCCCCCCCCCCAACAAAAAATAAAAATAAATGAATAGATAATTAAGTTAATAAATTTATTTATTTATTTAATCATAATAATAAATAATAAAAACTATTAAGACATACAACAAAAAAAGCACAAAACTGACAATTTACAGAATAATTGTGCATTATATTTCAAGCAAACACTAATAAAAGCTTGAATCTTAAATTTTCTAAGAGACGCAATTAAAATGTATTGGTTTAATAAATTTATTTCATTAAAGTATTTCACAATGGAACCATGGCAAATAAACAACATAGATCTACCAACAAAGAAAAACGCCTACACAAGAATTAAGTTTAACCGACGATTTTTTTTTTTTTTATTCTGTTTGTTTTCGAGAAAATTAAATTCAACCAGCATGTTTTGCAAATATCATTTAGATATATGAAAATATGGCAGAATGCAGATCGTTTTCCTCCAATAATTTTACAAATTAAATAGTAGAAGAAAAAAAATCGTGTCCCGAATGTATCTTTTTTTTTCTTTCTTTCTTTTTTTAGGCTACCTTTCATTTAAACCATCACAGATTTTAATCTACATCATTTAGTTTGTAGTCCATATCAACTGTATTACATTTTGGTTGAAGTGAGCAGATGCTTTTTCACTAAATTCACGTAATGTTTACCTACCCATCCTGTTAAGAAGCGATTATTGAATGTGAAAACAACTCATTCTTTGTAGAATTTTATCAAAATGGTGAGTTAATCAAGGGCTTTTGCATGCGGAGAATCTCTTTTTAGTGTGATTTACTTCGGACATCTAGAGCAATCTTGTGTATAAACTACGAGAAGCACGATTTAATTGTTTGTATTTTGAGAGCTGAACCGAACTGTGTCTGTGATTTGTGATCGGTGATTATGTGTGTGCACGGCGCGGAGGTAAATGCATTGCCATTGCATTGCGTGCATTTGCACAACAGCTGATTTTGTGCATTAGGGTCTATGTATCAATAGGACCCAGGCCTAGATCTGAGTGAGGTGATAGTTTTGTTAAAAGCATGGGGTGGTTTATGGTATGAGATGTTACTTACTAAATAAGGCATTATCGTGATTGAAAATTGAAATACAGTAGATTCTAGAGTCTAGACTAGAGAGTAGAGTAAAGCCTAGATCTAAAGGTAGGGTGTCTGAACGATTTTTCAATTTTTAATTTGGGATCGTTTTTCACCATTTTTGTTTGATATTTGAGTTAAAATGTAATCAGAATAATACATTTCAAATTTCAAGTCTCACCGATGTTTTTATCAAAAGATACAGCCCCTTCGAAATGCTGCAATATCCATAGCATTTTGATCAGAATCGACGAAAAAGACGTACACGCAGAGTTATGTTGTTTTGCTAAATTTAGCCAAACAGCTGAATCGCGCGATATGCAAGCGTATGCATAGCGTACGCATGTTATGCGCAACTTGCAGCTTTAGCCACGTTGTCCCCGCGCTATTTGCCATTGACTAGTATGGATAGCCATTAGGGCTGCGACGTGTAGTCGAATGCTGGAGTACCCGTACGGTTGAAAACTCCCCGGTATACGATTTCTTGTACCCGAATATTCAGCCGCAAAAAAATAAAAAATAAAAAATAAAAAAAATCTGTCTGGGTCGACGCTTACCCGTGCCTGGGTGAGCGGCGGCCGCTGGCAAGGTGCCATTGGTAAAAATGTTTCCAAACTCAAGCACTGTCAAAATTGTTCAAAAATCGAAGTCAGGATGGAAATATAACGAGTTTGATATCAACGTAATCGAGAAGTCGCAGGCAGAAATCATAGCACTCATAGGTTTAACATTGTGGGAAAATATGCAAATGAAATGAGTAAACACCCAATCAACTACGAGCATCGTGACGCTAGCACTTTTATGAATGAAAAATGACGTCAGTCGGGCTTGAGCGAACAGAAGAGCGCATTGCGCATGCACGAGTTTTGTGTGTAATTCTTCTTCGTGAAGGAGGGGGTAATCGAACAGCTCCAGTTTTCGGCTGATTGGTCGGGTGCATGGTAAAATATCTTTAAAATTACGCATGTCTGTAAGAAATATGGGTACCATAAAATAAGCTTTATTTCAAGTATTTTTCAGATTTAGAACCCGATTTTGTGCTAGTCGCAAGCTCAAAAGTGTCTCATCGCATGTATTAAATCAATGCAGCCGGACGCCGCAACGCACACACGATATCTCTGTCTAATTCAGATTCCAATTTCCGATCAATGCAGTGCTAGTTTTCAACCCGGCGGGCACCCGGGAGCTCCGGCGTAAGATACCTGCTCCGCCCGCTAGTGCTATAGATCAGCGCGGAAGCGCGCGCTTCCTATTGACTTTGTACATGCGGTCGAAAACTGGCTCGTTATGTCGATAACTGCCTCCGAAACAGTAAATATTGAAATGAAAATTGTCATGGCAATTCATGATTTTTTTCTGGGATTCTTTTTTTGTTTAAAGGGGAAGTCCACCCTGAAATTAAGTTAGTTTTAATAGGAGTAGAAAAATGAGAGAAACAAGTCAGTGAAAGTTTGAGCAAATTCCGATTAAAAATAAGGAAGTTAGGATTTTTGAAGTTGTGATCAATCAAACACAAATTGGCAACTCTATGACGTATCATGCGAGCTCAACTTCCATTTGCTCAGTAGTCAGTACTAAAAAAATCTAAAATTTTCATTTTCCCTCAAGAAAAATTTCAACCATACATGCACCCTAAATATAATAATTGCAAATATGTTTCTATACTCCCCCTGCAAGGAACAAATATATATTCCGTCATCAATAACGAAGAAAACATGATTTTATGGAATATTATGCACAAAGCAAATGAAGGAGAGGTCGTATAATAAGTCACAGAGTTGCCAATTTGTATTTGATTGATCACAACTTCAATAATTCATAACTTTCTTATTTTCATTCAGAATTTGCTCAAACTTTCACTCACCTGATTTTCTTATTATTCTGCCTCTATCCAAACAAACTTATTTTGGGGGTGGACTTTCCCTTTAAATAATAAGAATATTTGCTTCATGATTTAAACAAGAAATGATAATAAATAGGAAGTAAAGAGTCCCAAAAATAGGATTTTGTCTTAAGTGGTTAGTGTTTAACTGTTAGCACAAATATTAGCAGTCAGTGACAGTATGGTGGTGTGACCAAAGTTCGCAAATTATGATATTACCTTATTTTTGATAGATCACATTTTTTGATAAATCAACTGTAAACCCCCGTGCGTGAAGTTAGGTCTTGTTGTTTTTATGACTTTTTTTAGATGCAGCGCGCACGCACGATCGACCATCGAATTTTTAGATCGCGATATCTCCAAAATCCTTCAACAATAAATTTTGTAGTTCAATCAATCTGTAATAAAAAAAAATTGCCGTCCATTTGGTTATTATTTAAATGAATAAATTTGTGTAAAATATGAGAAATCATAAATCGGATATCACATTTTGTAATATGTTCTAAAATGTCCGCGAACTTTGGTCACCCCTTCATACTCAGTAGTGTGAGTGAGGTCCAATTTTTTTTCCTCTCAAGTACACAATGATTATGATCTACTGAGAAACCAATAATGATTTCCAAAGAAAAGTGTGTCACTGGGTAATGTTGGGGTCATTGTTTTTGGTCTTTATAATGTTTCACTTCTTTTCATGCTTGATTTTGGAAATCTTAATGGAATATTAAATGCTATAATAAGTAGGCATAAATAATATGGATTCTTTCTGATATATCTACATGTACTGTGTACAATTTATCATTTATTCCTCTGATATTTGTAACTATCTTTGATACTCTCCTTCCACAGATATGGATCAATAATAGATAGCACAGAACCAGTGAGCCCAAAATAGTCGCATTCAGGAGCCTTTCTTCATACAAGCAGAAAATGGAAAGCACACACAGGATGTCTACTTTCAAGGAGTAATTATATGTTGTGGTAATTCGACCGATGTGAACGGTCCTACAGTAAAGACAACTTCTAGGAATAGACAGAATCAACAACTCATTGCAACCATGGATTCCTTTTTAAAAGCTGCAGGGGTGCTATACTTTGTTGCAGTGGCTCTGGCAGTGGTGAGCCTTGCCCTTCCCGAATGGGTCGTATCGGCGGAGCGTGAAGACCTCCGTCTCGGACTACTTCAACATTGCCAACAGATCCATGGTCGGCCCATGCAGTGCAACTACCGCTACCCGCCGGATGGACCGGTCTCGTGGATCTTCGCAGCCATCCTCATCCTCCTCGGTGTTCTCGCGCTGACTATCGGCATGGTCATGATCGCGCTCTCGGACAAAATGCCACAGCTGAGGAGATATCCAAAGTATCTCGGCCTGGCGTCGTGGTCACTCTTCTGTCTTGCCATCGTTATGTTCCCAGCCGGTTTCAATCTCCCCCTTATCGGTGGGGAGAGCTTTCTCTTGCCAAGCAGCGCGAAGACGGGGATCTCGTACGGACTCTTCTTCACGGGGATCTTGTGTACGGTGTGTGGGGCTGTGCTAGCACTGGGAAGGATGTACTTTGCAATGATAGTGTGGAGAGGACACACATGAAACAGCTTCAAGGGCAAACAGACATTAACCTGTTGACAACTGAATTCTCTCATTGCCACACGCTCAATACAGAGGCTACCTGGTTCCAGTAGGAAATGGGTTAAAGACATTTAGCATATTTAAATTTTGCATGGAATTCATATTTTTTTCCTTCAATATTCAAACTGTACAGAGAGTAGTTTATTCAAACATACATGTGGAGTACGACCCACCTTACATGTACATGGAATCCGCTATGACTGTTTAACGTTACACATATTTTAGCTGTGGCAAGCAAACAATGTATATTTCCATGAAGTATACAGTGTAGCTGTTTTGTTACCTATAAAGAAACTTATTGCATGTACATGTACATGTGCATGTATATCATCGAATATGAAATTAGCTGTGTTTTCCCCAACTTGAACAAAATACATTAATCATTCCCCTAGTTAGTTCATTTACTTGTCCATTGGGTAGTTATATAGAAGAAAAACAGATGACTACTGGATACCTTTACTAGTAAAAGAAAAAAATATAGTGAATTTTTAAGATTACAAATACACAAAAAACATAAAACAGATTTTTAAGAATAGTCCATGCTTTCAAAGAGTTACATGTACAGTATGATGGTGTGAGGTCTAAGAAAATGGTTATGAAAATTATGAGCAAGAACTATCTTCAATTTACTCATCACTCTTTTTCCTTTTTGAGTTGAGGTGGCGATAAAACAAAAAGTATTTTTCAACATTTCCAGACATTTACAAGAGGCGACTGGACAGAAATAATGTCTGTATGTACACTGTATGTTTGCCTCTTCTGTAATAGAATGTATCCTACATGTTAAAACTGTAGACAGTATGCAGTTTACTTGCATTTAGTTATTGGTATACAGTCAGTGTGCATTTTGTCATTTGTGTAATGGAATTTGGTGCATTATTAATCAAAATCCATATTCATGTTGTAACTTTCTACTTAAAGCCTGGATTGAGTTGTGCATTTTATTATTAAATGCATAAATAAGGTAAAAACCTGCTGCACTTGAAACCCCAGATACAGTAGCAAATTTATGAAAATGTAATAAATTATATATTTTACAATAAAAGTGAATAAAATATTTTGGCAATCACACATTCTGTGGAGTAGGATGGTACATGTATCTACAAATTTTCATGGATACATGTCCCTGTGTATGATGCCAATAGCATTTGAATCTTAGATACTGTAACATGATATTTCATTAAGGGCTTTTTTTCGATTGTCACATTGAAATAGTGAACTGCAACGTGACGTCATTCTAGCAATCCGTGCATGCATTGCGTTGTCTATCATGTCCATTAATACCAGAATCAACAAAATGTCCACTTCATTTTTGACGGTCACTTTCAATCTGCAATGCTGCCCTCTACATGTACTGTACATGTGGTTATGATAGTCCATACCTACTGTAGCTAGATGTGTACTGGTACATGATTCGAGCTCATTCAAAGTGCATGATGAAAACATCACATGATGTCGTCCTGTTCACTAGTGCAGCGATCGTGCATTGATTGAAATTGAAAGTTTTGAAAGTAAACAAGGGGTGTCGACTACCCGAGTAAACACATACTCTGGAAGTGAACAGCGTTCTAGTCGACACAATTAAAAAGGCCTTATTAATGTTATTAAGTACAGGAAGATCCATAAATGTATATTTGCTTTGGAAAATGTGGGTAGTTGACAAAATTTAACGCTTACAAATTTAATCATATTATTAATTCTTGACCAAGTATTCATAATCATGTGATACATGTACATGTACTTTGTAAAATGTTTATAGCATTACATGCACTACATGTACATGAAAGTCTCATCGTAGGCTACACATTCATATTGGTTGTATACTTTGTTGATTTGTTATAGTATTCTGTTATAATTTTTGCTTTACAACGAAATTACACATGTATGTCAATAATATTATTAGTCTTTCCACGCCTTCCAACCATTTGCCAATCCAATAGATACATTAGAATTATGTTTTGTGAAGTTCTATGATTTTGTAATATTATTTATATTTTGCTATGAATTTTGTCTGTTTAGACCCAGAAGGGGATATTGATTTATACAGTGTAAATTAAGACAGAGTTATGCCCTTTAATCTCTGAACAAAGGATTCATTGGCTTCTAAGACAAACTGAATTGCCCCATGTACATGTATGTTTCTTCTCCGGAAGTGTGTTTAAAAACTTTAAATTTTCAGATCACAAATCTGCTCATAAATCTAAATCTACAGTTATACAGTTATAATACCTTCAATTCATATTGTCCCATTGATTTTGTATGTACTCTCCTATTTTTGTACGCAAATATTTTCAAATTAATATTATCTTAAAATACCCAAATGTAAACTTTCACATATTAAAGCCACACTGTACTAGTTTAACTAGAAGCACTACAGCTGAATCCCTTTAGCGCCATCTCAGGTCAGCTGTAGCCGTATGTTCTTGTATCTCGCTGCACTGTTGGTTCCCGCATCGAGTCCTCCTGTCTGCGAAGTCCGTATCGGGTTGATCATTGTTAGCCAGTTGACCATGTGATAGCGTTGTGCCATTAGCAGTAGGCTAGGGCAGATACATGTAGTTCATCCGTTCAGTATCGCTTTAATTACTGTCGCTCTTGCCATCCATGTATGTGGCTTTTTACATTCGCAGTAGGCATGTTTTATAGAGAGACTATTTTTTAACAAATTGGGTCAGAATTTGTAACAATATCTGTTAGCGTATGCATTTCTTACATTGTTATCTTTGGGTAGGACAATTGTGATACAGTTTATTTTTAAAACCAACTTTGTCAAATCTGTCAAATGAAAAACTTGTCAAGACAAACTTTCTTGACAAACTAATTGCCACTTGAACACAGTTGAAAGGCAAGCCCAAAACTGTTGTTATGCATTTATACGATTAGATCTTGTAGTTTTGGTAAAACGTAACCGTATCTCAGACTCTTTTGTCACTTGTTGCTTTCCATAGACTTGAAGATGAAATATTGGAGAGGTTTTAAAGGTTATCATTATTGAGAATCATGTTCATAGACATTGTAAATAAAAGATGTTATCAAAGTTGTAAAAACATAAATTCTGAAATGAATGAAAATTATCTTACAAATTCATGTATGTCAGTTGCATGCATTGTATATTAAGCTAGCAACTGTGATAACTTTCATAGAAATAAAATTATGATTTTAATGCGCATTTATTTGTTTACAAGTGTATAATTTAAACCAAGTTTATCTTGTCATTCTACACTTCACCTTCCCTTTTTTGTATTTTTTCTTCTTTTGCAGACTTGTTTTAAGAGTTCCTTTTTTTTTCGTATTCATTGCTTTCTCTTTGCATTCATCTTTTCTAGCTATTCTTTCCCTCTTCATGGCTGCCATTTCCCTTATTCATTTTTTTTCTCTCAGTTCATGAACATTTTTTTTTCTTCTCATATGCTTCTGTCCACTTCTCCGCTCTTTCATTCTTTATCCTGCATCATTTATGCATTTGAATTAATTTAGTTTTTTTAACAAAAGACATGTACAGTGAAACCAGTCTATAAAGACCACCTAAGGGAGACAAGAGAAGTGGTCTTTATGTACAGGTGCCTATAGTACATGTTTCAATGAGAAACCATTTTCTCCTCTCTCTCTCTCCTCTCTTCCCCCCCCCCCCCCCCCTGTTACACCCACAAATGTAATAACGGCAACAAATGTAATAACGCCCACAAATGTAATAACACTTTACCCACAAATGTAATAACACCCACAAATGTAATAACACCCACAAATGTAATTACCACTTTACCCACAAATGTAATAATTTTGAATCGACCAGATGATGGGGTCTTAGTTTTAAAGATTTTTAAAAAGTTTTGAAATAACCGGGTCTTGAAGAAAAACTACGATCTAAACCCATGCTTTATTTGGAAGATGGTGGGGTCTTAGTTTAAAAGTTTTTTTTTTTTTTTTTTTTTTACTTTTGAATAACCGGGTCTGGAGGAAAGACTACGCTCGATTCTCATGTTATTCCACAGGAAAAGGATTATGGGGTATTAGTTTTGAAGATTTTTTAAATTTTTGAAATAACCGTGTCTGGAGTAAAGACTGCGCGCTATACCCATGCTTTATTACAGGCTTTTAGTTTTGAACAAATTCGACAAAATATCCGTTCAAATTTATTACATTTGTGGGTCAAGTCATTATTACATTTGTGGGTGATTCAAAATTATTACATTTGTGGGTGAAAATTATTACATTTGTGGGTAAAGTGTTATTACATTTGTGGGCGTTATTACATTTGTGGGTGTAACACCCCCCCCCCCCCCCCCATCTCTCTCTCTCTCTCTCTCCCTTCTTCTCTCTATCCTTCTCTCCCTCTCTTTCCTCTGAACTCTACATCTCTATCTCACTTATTGTCTGTTTTTATCTTCCTCTCTCTACCAGTCATCCCTTCTTTCTCTCGTTTTCCTCCCATCTCTCTTTCTCTGCCACCCTCTCTCTCCCTCTCTTTCTTTCTCTCTATCCCTCTCTCACTCTCTCATATCTCTCTCTTTCATCCTCTCACACTATCTACATGTATCTCTTGTTCTTTCTTCAAACTTCACTCATGTACTTGGATTGCTCTTAACCGTTTAACTACTGAATACATTTACTCCTGTTAGGTTCAATTCAAGAGCCACCATGTTCCAGAGGTCTAGGGGTTAAGTTACTTTTCATATGTTAAAGGTAATACAAAGTTTGGGGAATTTTTAAAAGTTGGGTAGATAGTGATTCTTTACAATTTTGATATATTTGGATGCCCATGTAGATGTATTATAAGCACTAGAAAATTTAGCCCCTGAAACACTTCTGCTTTCGAGAAAAATTGAATATAAAAATTTACTGGTGCTCCTGGTAAATTTTGATAAATTTCAAATAGCGTCTACGGCCGTACAATAGTAGCTGCGGCCATGGAAATCTCAGAATATGTACTTGTGATACATAATGTCCAAACGGGAACAACTAATCAGTCGATTTTAGTCAAGAAACATCGTTTTATAGCTTAATTTAATGTTGACCTTGAGAGGGAGCTTTATAACATAAAGAGCTTATTATTTACAATTTCATTACTTTAGAACCGATTTCAACCCCGACAACGATCACTGAATATTGTAGGATCGCATATGCTTACAATATGTTCATTTGAACCAAATTCATAACCCCATACCAAAACTTTGTATTACCTTTAAGAGCAAGATGTACATTTACACCAAATTTTTACACAAAATTTAAACCCTTCTGGCTCTGAACAGACGACTTGTTGTTAATTCAATATGCTTACAACTTCCTCAAATAAAGAGATTCACATTAGCCATATATTGAAACAACAAAAATAGATGCTTTGATCACATGATCCAGAAATGACAAAAATTTAATAGAAACAAGTCAATCTTGATTTCATTTAATAAAATTAGACATAATCTTTGATTCACACTTTTGTTCACAAAAGTTAATTCATATATTGACCTACACATATTCTTTTTTAATTTCCTCATATTTCTTTTTTAAATATTTGGTAATCAAAAGTGTATTAATCACCTAGACAAATAATTTGGGTGTAGGGAGAAAGTACAACATCAACAAGACTTAAGTCAGACTTAGGTTCCAAGCAGGCTTTATTATTCAATCTTATCTACAGAAATAGACCCTCATTCACCTATCATTAACAATGAAATAATTACCATACTCCTACAGTAGGTGCAAAAGGAGTCCATGTTCATAATAATCAATGGTGAAGAGGGATACTTTGATGATCGATCAGTTTGATGTAAATGGAGTCTTATCCCCAGTGATATCCCAGATACAATTTAAGATCCAAAAGAATGTCGCCAAAATATCTTGCTTGCCTCGTGGAGGTAGAAAAAAGAAGCAAAAGTTTGAGAAATTTTGAAACACCATACAGTAGTAGTTCACCTCATTAGAACTCTAAGACTAAAATGAAATAAAAGATCATTTACACACAAAAATATATGAATGGTATAAAAAAGCAAAGGTGTAAATAGTGAAATTCCAATTGTGATTTTATAATGATCTGTATTAAAGAGAAGTTAAGTTCTGGGAAGAAGTGAAAAACAATTTGTGAGCGTTATCATTGTTTATATTATGCAAATGTGGAAGAACATCGGATACAAAATGTTCCCTGAAAAGCATGGTTCTTCAAATGAAATGCCTTAATATTCTAAATATGGCATGTAACACTAACATCATAACAATCGGGACAGTTTTTATGCCACATGTTCGTGTAGTCCCATATACATCCTCTGTGTACAGTGCTTATAACTTTACCAAGACTGGGCCAAATTTGTTATAATTTTGATGATTCCAGAACCTTGCAGTATGCACCAATATTTATATGCTTGATGATCAACCTTTTCTGATCGATTCCATGTTTCTTTCACAATGCAATCGCATAACCTGGGGGTGTTTCACAAAGATCCTAAGTTGAACTTATCTATAAGTTGGACTTAACAATTATGGAAAGCGATTAGCATCCTTGAAAATATTTGTAAAAGTTATTTTAAAAGGCATAAAATGTTGATTCAAATCATTCATATTTTTTATTATCATGGTAGATATCATGATCTTGATGTGGAATTTATAAAAAGTCTAAAATACTTGAATTTTTGCTTTTGAATATATTTTATGTTAAGACTACAAATGGCTCTCCATAATTTTTAAGTCCAACTTAGAGTTAAGTCCGACTTTGGTTCTTTGAGAAGCACCCCCCAGAACTCAATTTTATCTCTAAGCTTCAATATATGAACATTGTTAGATAAAATATAATATAATTCCTTTGTGCCACCTCACATTCAATGTCCATTTTATTAAATCTAACTGGAAGGCACATAAATATAAGCGAATCTGTACTGCAAACTCTGGACGTCTCTCACCAGTACCACAAGCTTTCGACCTCTGGGTGAGTTCCTCAACAGGTTCAAGAGACCCAGTGTGGCACAGAACCCCACACCCATCCCCTTGCCGCAGCTGAAGGACTGTGCTCCGTTTGTCACAAAGCCTATGACTGAACGGGTACAGGACTTGAGGAGTTCTGGATGTGCGGGCAGCAAGCAAGTGGCGGGTGATTTGCTTACAGCTGTAGCAGAATGTTCAACATTTGTTGTAGCGGATGATGCCTCGAAAGCTACTACTTCCGACTGAACAGTTGTGTTGGTGGCAGCGTTAACTGTTGCTTCAGCATGAGTGGAGGCTGGTGGGGATGAATGTTCTGATGGTGTCATTGTTTTACTTGTATCAACACCTGTTGTAGGTGTTGCTTGCTTTGAGTCTTTGAGACCTATCAACTTCAGGGTTGTATCAGCAGCTACACTAACAGTGTCACTCTTGTTGCTCAAAGCAACGGCACTAATTAAACCAGAATTCTCTACCTTTGATTCACTAGAAACCAACTCACTAGTCGTCCCCACTTCCCTACCTCCAAATTCATCCTTGCTTTCAATCACAAATCCAAAGTCCCCTGGTGTAGATGGAGGCTCTGGTCTGCTTTCTTGGGCGACCTTTGCCTTCTTGGCCTTTGACCCCTTCTGCCCTTTCTCCAACTTCCTTTTCTTCTTCAGACGGAATTCCTTGTGCACAGGCTCTTCTGGGCCACCATAGTTAGGATTTCGGCCAAGTTCAGCCAGGTCTGCGGCACTGGGAAGACAGATGATCGCAAACTGGGATGGGAAACCCCTGGTCACCATACGTAATCCCACCCACACAATGGTTCTCTTCTCCGAAGGGACAAGCACTTGGGTCAAGGGCTCTAAGGACAGGTGGCCAGGACACTCCTTGCCTTCTGTTCTTGAGCTACCTTTCACACTTTTGGTGTTCCACTTGCCTTGCTTTCTGCCTCCTCCTCCTCCCACCTTCTTGGACCACCCTTGCATGACAGTCCTAAACAAACCAAGCTTCTCCTTGTTCCTAAGCACATACCAGTCTTCTGGCATGCTACTCACACAAGTATCTACTCCAGACTCTGAGATCTGATCACCAGTCTCCTTAAGGCCCCACTCAATGATAAGTTGTGACCATGGTGGACAGAAAGGAGCTGCTATTCCAAGTTTGGCATGATTTGATCTCTTTGCTGGAGGCTTCCTTAAAAAGGTCTGCTCCAGGTCATCAGCGATGGACTTGCTGATGTCACACCCTGCGTCAGAATCAGGGTAGTCGTATGGGAACCGTGGCATGCTGCGATGAAGGGCCACTTTTCCTGCTTCACGAAGCCCACACGCCCTTGCTCCTCTGTACACCAACCCTATCCAGAAAGGCATCCCCCATTTCCGTGGCAACACAACGTCCCATCCTCCACTGTACCCCAGCATCCCTGTACTCTCGTTCCCTTCGTTACCGACAGAGGTCCTGATCCCAGAGCGATGTAGGAGTAGGACCGGAATGCGGGCTTCAGATCGGCCTAGGTTCAGGTCAGTTCCAGGAACCAGGAGCTTGGACCTGAGCAGGTTTAGTTCATGGTTTGGACATTGTTCTGCAGCCACAGACGTTCTGACCACTGGAGACCAGAGAGGCGAGTTGCTAGTCTCTGCAGGAAGCTTGTGAGCTCTCTGATTGGAAGGCTCATCTGCAGGAATAAAGAGAAATAAAACGTACAGGTATGATGTTTTAACTACTGGAAGAAAAATAACCTGGACTATATTTTGTGAGCAATAATAAAACACAAATCTTAAAAGTAGAATGAGCAATAGGTATGAGACAACTTTCTGTCAATATCATTTGCAAAAGAATACAATTATACAAACACATACACCAGGTTTTAAATTCAAAATATCAAATGAATAAAAAATAACAATGCTGTCAAGAAAATCTGATATGTATTGTTCCTTTTATCAAAATCACGTAACCACACCTGCAAGATTATCTGAATCCACCATCACTTTAGTTCTCTTCTTTGGCAGTAGGACACGAGAATCTCGGACGACCAGCGACACCACGGCGTTGGTCGGTACCTCAGAGGCCGTCTGCAGCTCCCTAAACCCCGCCCATGTCTCCATCTGCTGCTTGTAGGTCTGCAGGTGGGTGGCATCCTGGGGAAAAGTTTGGAAGGAAGGAAAATAACCATTTGCATCTACACCGGGATGCTCCATGTACTACTGTGAGCAAATGGACATGTACGTTGTAAACCACTGTATCTCAAGTCAATATTATTAGTTGGTTTGGTTTGGTTTGGTTTTTACCATGCTGCTAAGAAAGCATGTGTATGCTTGTAAGTAAGCAACCAGGGACTCAAAGGCGTTAAGTCTTCCCTGAGGGACTTGGTAATGAGGATTAATGATTAATTTGAACCCTGGACCTCTCGGTTACATGACCATCACACCCCCCTAAGTAACAAAGGTATAAATGTTGATCTTCTTGGGAATAAACTTAGGAATGTCTCGAGTCAGAGAAGTTTCTCAAATGAAAAATAAAAAGTATCAATATAGATGCACTATTGTTAGAGACAAGAACATAAGTGTTGAAACTATGCTCAATAATTGCTTCAAATGTCAAGGCTAAATATGCATGGCCCAGAAGGAAAAACTTGTAAGTATGATCATTTACTTGTCCCAACTTTAAGCTTAACTTTTTCTTCTTTTTTTTTTTTTGGGGGGGGGGGGGGGGGGGGGGCTCATTTAGGAAATGGGGCTCATCACTTTTGCCATAAAACATGCACTGTTACAGAACACGGCATATCAACACATGTGTTGTGTATCTTTGCGGGAAATCTTAAAGTGACTCTGTAACATTGCCTCAGATTCTGAAACAAAATCCTGGATTTAGCTCACCCTGCAATCACAATTATAAACCTTTAGGTCAGCCAGGAATCCCATGACGTTTACAAGCTGATCACCTGTCTGATTATCAAGATATTTGTGATTGGAAATCGAAATTTCATTTTTCGTTTTCCTAACGGTTTTTATAACACTGGAGTCTATTGGGGAAAATGAGTACCGGTATGGTAAAACCGGTCACTCAAAGATTTTTACTCTTTGAGACACTTCATGATCATTTTGAAGCACAATTTTTTTAAGGCTTCAATATTACACCATATCACAGACACTGATAACATGTAGGGCCATGCATCTCAGATTTTAAACTGTTAAACGATGCCTTTAAAGTTATAATAGGACATGCAATATCATGTGAAAGGTAAGGTTACCGTTAGGTGAGCACAAAAAGAACTTCCTGCTCATCCCTGTCAGTTAATAGAAGAGGATTAAGTATTTAAGTGAACCTATCTGGTGCTGTTTTGTTTCTCTTCTTTTCAGTTATGTAACATGGTATTAATGAAACTCTATACTTGGCATAGGTTGAAGGGTTTTAGATAATAGCCGTGTTCACATGATGGCAATTTTTGGTCTTTGTAAAGGTCAACGTAGTGACCGTCTGACCAATAGTCGTGTTAGCTACACCGACCTATACACCGACGGATTAACTCCTGAATTTTTCCAGGAGTAACGCGCTAATAACGACTAGAGGATAGCGTAAGTTTACCGTGTGGATGCTCTCACTTGGCACTCGGGAGTATCTGTGACCTTTCACAAGGGTTGTATGACCAAACATTTAACATTTCTGGTGCCAAACCTACAGTCCCGAATTCACAAAGGAGGTTTGTCGGCAAACCTCCTTTTGTTTTTTACAAACCAAGATTTGTAAAAAACATGTCAAAACACGTTGTATGACGCACATAAACCTCGGTTTGTCGACAAACCTCCTTTGTGAATTCGGGCCACAGTGTTTTAATACCACATGCAAGTTTTTTTATGCCTTTAGAGTGATTTTTATGGTTTAGAAATGTGTTTGTTTGCAATCGAAAAATATCCTTTGGTTTAGATGCGAAAGCTGGGTTGAGGTTGACTAGTGCGGTCGCCACCACTTCCAGAAGTTACGCTGAGTAAGACTAGGTTGGTGTCGCGTTAACTTAACTGTGACAAGTTGGTCCGAGTAAGAGCGTATGGACAACTAATGGTGTGAGTCAAATATTTTTGGAATATTTATTGCTGCAGGGGAAAACTTACGCCTAAAGCCCCGTCTGAACATGGCTATAGTAGGTCCCATTGCAACTTTTTGATGTAGTTAGTAGTTATGCATATCTTTGGCCTGTCTACTCCACCAGACCATGAAATTAGCCTTTCTAACGATGTAAGCTGGCAAAGTGAATATATGTAGAGGCAATTGAGCTGGTGTGCTGAATGCTTGGATAAAGATTAGCAAATAATCCCTCCTACAATATAAACAGGTGCATGCAACATGCTCATGCAAGTTTGATCATGTGGAATATTTCATGCCTAAATCAGAAGTAATATAATAACCCTGTACTTTAATTTCTTTAAATTTTGTGTATGACAATGGTTTGCGAACTGTACATGTAATTACAAAAAAGAGGTTTAAACACATTCACCAGTACATGCTGTTTGATGAAAGTTGCATATTTGTTTATATATTTTATTATACTAATTTTTTTTTTTTAATTTTTTTTTTAGGGGGGGGGGGGGGAGGGGCAATTGAAATTACAACACATCCCATCCCAGTTAAGCTTGGAAACTACTTTAAAGATTATCTCAGGTTTAATAGACAGGTTGTCAGGTTTACTAACATATTCAAATTTATGGATGTGTCTTTCATTTAAAAAAATTAATGAATGAACTACAATCCTTGGAATCCACTCTGCATACATTATATGTTGCTATATCAGGCAAGTCTCAGGCAAGCTTTCAGGTTATCAAAAACAACGAAGAACCTTTGATTAAAAAGTATGTATAACATTTGAATATGTGAGTAAACCGTTTGATTGTTTTTAGTGTCTATTCCCAGAGCGCTTCTCAAGCATTCATAGCATCTTTTGTAGGTTCTAAGGGCATCACATTATGGTATGCAGTTAACTGTGCATCAGGTTGCTACCAGCCAGGAGCTGACACTTCAATCTTTTTTTGGCTCCTCCCAGGAATCGAACCCAGGACCTTAGAACACAGTAACCACATGACCTACTTCACTAAGATGCTGCAATTATCAGTATTCCTCTCAGAAGTTTGACTTTACGGAAACCTTTTCATATTTCTGCAGATATTACTTCTCGCAAATGCACACCACATTGAAAATGAAATTACATTGAATACTTTTGATACCTAGAGGGTTGCAAAAAATACACATACCGGTTATCACTGTGAGAAAATAATAGAATGAAGAATGAAACTTAAATACTGATTGCAGTTAATTCGAGAAAAAAAAATATTTTCACAGTTTTCTTTTTATTGAAAGGCATGCTGTCACTATGTCTTTTAGAACAGGCCTCCAGTAAGAACCCTTCCACTCATTTCATGACATATTCGGTATCAAGATGCATACATACGTTTGCTTACCTCATAGTATTGCTCCCACCAGTATGACATCTCACTTCCTCCATCTTGCTTATCATGAGGCGTTACCATAGCAACCTGGAGGGCATCTAGGAGGATGGGATGGGCCAGGGGTCCTTGGAGACGGAATCTAAGGAGCTCATCTTCAAGGGGTGTTATAGACACTGCAAGATGAAGAAAAGCGACACGATTGTTATGTTTTACCACCTCTCTTTAACTCACTGAAGATTATGCCATAGATATTAAAATTGTTCGCTAAATAAAAGTTATGAGGACTCTCCCATGTGGAGCCAATTCACCCTGATACGGGGCCTGTTTCACAAAATTTGTTATCAATAAAAAATATATACAAATCTGGGACAAATTTGCTCTATGCCAATCAAATGCCATGATTTCAATAGCTTATAACAGTTATTGTAACAATTGTTATGAAACAGGACCCTGATCATCAGACCTGATAGATAATGTGATATAGCAAAAGGTTTAAAGAATGGATAAGCTTCAGAGCTTTCTGCATAGGGTTTCATAAACATGCCCAAGTACCAGTCAGATCTGGTCATATCGTTGCATAAGGAAAATGATTTATGAAAGACCAAAAAAGCTGTGAAATCTTTTTTATGCCTCCGCCACCGAAGGTGGTGCCGGAGGCATCATGTTTTCGGGTTGTCCGTCCGTACGTCCGTACGTCCGTCCCGTTTGACCGTTATCACAATATCTCAAAACCATTTAAGATTTAAACTTAAGACTCGGGAATAGTATTTATCACCATAGGAAGACGATCTGATTATATTTTGGAGTACGTAGGTCAAAGGTCACAGGTCACAGAGGTCAACTTATGAAATTCCTTGTATTGAGTTTGTTAGCACGATATCTCAAGAACCATTTGAGATTTAAACTTCAAACTTAGTGATAGTGTGTATCACTATAGGAAAACAATTTGATTACATTTTGGAGCACGTAGGTCAAAGGTCAAGGGTCACAGAGGTCAACTTATGAAATTCCATACATTGAGATTGTTATCATGATATCTCAAGAACCACTGGAGATTTAAACTTCAAACTTAGTGATAGTGTGTATCACTATAGGAAAACAATCTGATTACATTTTGGAGCACGTAGGTCAAAGGCCAAGGGTCATAGAGGTCAACTTATGAAATTCCATACATTGAGATTGTTATCATGATATCTCAAGAATCACTGGAGATGTAAAAACTTCAAACTTAAGGATAGTATGTATCACCATATGAAGACGATCTGATTAGATTTTGGAGCACGTAGGTCAAAGGTCAAGGGTCACAGAGGTCAACTTATGAAATTCCATACATTGAGATTGTTATCATAATATCTCAAGAACCACTGGAGATTTAAACTTCAAACTTAATGATAGTGTGTATCACCATAGGAAGACAATCTGATTAGATTTTGGAGCACGTAGGTCAAAGGTCAAGGGTCACAGAGGTCAACTTATGAAATTCCATACATTGAGATCGTTATCGCGATATCTCAAGAACCACTGGAGAATTTTCACTTCAAACTTAATGATAGTATGTATCACCATATCATAATATCTCAAGAACCACTGGAGATTTAAACTTCAAACTTAATGATAGTGTGTATTACCATAGGAAGACAATCTGATTAGATTTTGGAGCACGTAGGTCACAGGTCAAGGGTCACAGAGGTCAACTTATGAAATTCCATACATTGAGATTGTTATCATGATATCTCAAGAACCACTGGAGATTTAAACTCCAAACTTGTTTAAATTGCTCTATGGCGGAGGCATCATTTTCGACTGCGCGCAGTCAAAATTCCATCTAGTTTACCTCATAATTCTTCAAAGCTTTTCTCATGATGTGAAAGTTCACAGGAAGATTTACAAGTAACTTCAGTTGGGTTTTTCTCCAAATCATTAGATTGGTCTATAAAGAACTCTACATTTATGCACAAAGGCCGGCGTGGTTATCAATCATAAAGGAGGAGTTATATCCTTTTAAAGATAAAGATCAGTTTTGGAAACGCCCCCCTCTCAAAAAATGAAATGGAAGCTCTTACAGGTATTACCAATCATGTGAAAGAATATGTTTTGACTAATACGTGATGATACAAATTTTGCTGAGAATATATTTGGTAAATTATTATATCTATTTGGACCTGATAGATATCGCGCACGTGTCGCACAAGTGTCGCGTAATTCCGTATACACCTTTCTGTGTACAGTGCTTTTAACTTTACCAAGACTGAGCAAAATTTCTTATCATTTTGATGATTCCAGAACCTTGCAGTACACATCAATACTTATATGCTAGATGATCAATCTTTTCTGATTCCACAACGTTTCTTTCACAATGCAATCGCATGACCATAACTGGTCTTTATCTTTAAAGACAAATATGAGTGGCCTCTCATGGGGTATTCTACACCCCTCAGGTGTTAACCCAATGTCCATCACAAGGATTAGCCCTCAGTTTTATGACCAACATGCCTTATGTGATGCTTTGCATTTTCCATCCATTCCCCCATATGGTAAAGTCATTATCATACTTTTCCCTCGCCCTAAGACTCTTCAAGAGACTAGGGGGTATTTCTTGATAGCCCTACAGGTTAGCTGGGTGCAGACTTGTACACCCATTAATGGTATTGCGAATAAGTCTGGTGTCAGCGAATTATGGCCTTCTGCACAATGAAGCTGAAGACCTACTCCCTTTTACCTGTAACACCCACCATTCTAATCCGAGCAAGCTGTGTTGCAGTTGGCATGTCCCAGTACCAGTCAAATCTGGTCATATCGATGTATAAAGAAAATCTACAAAGTATATGGATCATTGAAGATCCTTAAAATTTTTCCACGCAATTCTTCAAAGCTTTTCTTATGATGAAGGGTTTGCTAAAAGCTTTTTTCTTCCAATTGTCAAATTGTATTGGCCTAGGGGCTCTGCATTCATGCACAACGGCCAGTGTAATTATCAATCATAAAGCAGGGGGGTGTTTCATAAAGCTATTTGTAAAGTTACGCATGACTTTAAACAAGTCATTTGTAAAGTTACGCATGACTTTAAACAAGTCATTTGTAAAGTTACGCATGACTTTACAAATGACTTGTATATGCAAAGCCAAATGGGATGCTCAATCATTATTGATTATTATTTATTAAGTTGAACTGCGCGGATGTAGACTAACATTCTTATTATAACAAACATTTTTAATGCAAAGTATATTTTTTGCCATAATTTAATTGAGGTTATTGGAAATATCAGAAAAAAATTTGGGCATCCTATCTGGCACTTCATATACAAGTCGTTCGTAAAGTCATGGGTAACTTTACAAATTCTTTATGAAACACCCCCCAGGAATGATATCCATTAGAATGTAACACTAACCATTGTAATCAGAACACACTCCCTTCAGCTCCTCCAAGACTTCCCTCCAGCAGGAAGGATGTACCCACATCCAGAGTCTCCTGTCAGTCGTCACCTTCTCATCATCTCCGTTGACCCCATCCTCTCTCTTCAACTCCTGGAAACAATTAGCATGCAAAGGCACATTCAGACAGGAGGTAGAAAACTACTTAAGGAAAAACTGCGGCGATAAATAAAAGATGTGCACTTCACATAACACACAAAGCAGTGAGTACACATACTTTGCCAACCCTTCACAGCACAAAAAATCAGGAATCTCTCTCAAGACGAAATTAGGACTACAGTCAATTTTGTATACATTTCACACAGTATATTTCAGAAAAAGAGAGGAATGTAGGGCTCAAAACAATAGCCTGAAGACCAAAACATAGGAATCGTTCGTCCAGGAATGGTTAGCAGCTATGAGTACATATAGGGGCCTTGCTGCAGCTACATGAAGTACCCCTCCAAACAAAAATATTGCCACTTGCAATTGATCTAAAGACATTTTTACAGCAGTTAACTGTGTCTTGTCTGAATAGGTCTAAGAGAATCAAACAGCAAATACAGCAATGTTTGGAAAGGAACAATGTGTCTTTAGGGGGGGGGGGGTTGGGGGAGAACAAAATTGTGAATTCCTGCAACCAGAGCCATCTATACACAGAGTTTGGCCAACCTGGGTCGAGTTGGACACAATATGGTGACTATACTGCATTGTTGGGCAAGCACAAAACAAAAGAATATACTCCATGTTGTGACCCAGTGAAACCAAGTTGGCCAAACTCTGTGTATAGACGGCTCTGCATTCTTGCAACATGTTTTTGCCTCCCTCCTTTGATAACATCATGCTGGAAGTCCGATTTGATGGAATCTCCTACCTGTCTCTCAGCTGCTCCAGCAGGAGGGGAGGCATGGAGCTCACAATGCCAGAGGTAGTCCACTGGGCCTATGGCTCCGTGAGGGTAGGTGTCCTTCTGATACAGGAGCACCTCCCCGTGTCTGGTGCCATGCAGGTATGCTCTGGAAGCCATCGTTAGGCCTGAGGGACAAATCAAGTGCACATCCTTGCCATACTTGTACTGCACATTTTGACTATAAATCATTTTTTGTTCTTTTATAAGAAAGAGGAGCATGTACACATATTTTTTATCCCCAATGGAAGATTCTTACCTATTTCTTTTTAAAGGTACAATGTCCCTTTTGCAGCCAACCTCAAATTCTGTAGAACTTTGCAGGAATTATGAATATGTCATGTATGTCCTATCTGTGAAATTTAAACGTTAGCAGTGTCCTCATATTCAAATTATGCAAGGAAACCCGTTTACTTGCTAGACTTCACTGTCAGACACTATTGTCAGTATTGAGTGACTGACTGGCTTTTTTTCTTCTTTGGTAATAACATACATGAAAAGAGTTGTAAAGGGTACATGAGCATTTGTCTACATCATAACCCACTTCTTGTGATGGAGAAGATTAAACTGATTGAATCTTTGCGCAGCACTAACGTATGACCATTCGGTACAATTGTCTGAAAATCAAGACTATTACTTTTGGGCTCTATAGCCCTAAAGTCGATTTGACAACTAATAGTCGTTATTTTCTCACTTGAAGACATTTTCAAGCCCCACCTTTTTTTATAGGGAAGTTCTATCTTTCAAATGCAGTTGAAATTTAACTTTTTCATTTTTTTGGCCTGCAAATGGGACATAGTACCTTTAAAGAATGACTCGAAATGAAACTCCTGAAACTTATTTACAATGGATTATATAGCCATTTGTATACAAGGTAATTGACGGTTCACTAATGGTCACAATTCTGTTTTTCTGGGTTTTTATATGACTTTTTAGTTTGAAAACAAATATTCCACATAAGCTGGGATTAAAGTATGCTTCACCGAAATGGTGATAACGACAAACCGACTATTGTCAGCCTTTTATTCACTTTGTAAATAAAGTTTTGACCACATGCAGAAAGGATAAGCATCATCCTAAAGTGAATACAAACACCGTTCTCTGATTTGACTTACCAACTTGTGGGCTTGTCAAGTGCTTCATGGCCGATAGGATATTGACCTCTGACCCTTGAACTTCAATGACCTGATGGTAGGAGATATCACTCATCACACAATGCCTCGCTGTTGCTCTACAAAAAACAAAACAGTGGTGGTGGTTATTTTTAATGTGCTGGTGGTTATTTTACCTGATGGCTAAGAAAGCATAAATGCTCGTAAGTAAGTAACCAGACGGTCGATGGCTTTAGGTCCTCTCCGAAGGACTAATGCCTTACCAAAGGGTACTAGCGCATCGACTTGGTTTTGAACCCGGGTCACCGGATCACTAGACCACTGCTCTACCGACTGAGCTATCGAAAGCTATGAGTTATGGAAAGAAAAGGTCAAACTATGAGCAGCAGAAAGAGACACATATCGTTTTGATAGAAACATGAATATTAAAACGGAGTATGGAATTTCAGAAAAAATGGAGTCATACATGGTGAGAAAAGGGGAGGGTAAACGACTGACTGAAAGTTCTCCTTTTTCAATCCATGTGAATTTCAACATTAGTGAAATTCAAACAGGTTATATCAATTAGACGTAAAAATTTATTTAACATACAAAGAGTCTGAATATTAGAGTCTGGATATTAAAGGTGTCATGTATGAATAAAATAAAATGTGAATAACATTGCAAAATATACAGTCAAATTTCACTTTGAATACAGTATGGAAACTATTATGTCATAGAGAGGGTACAGAGGAACAGTAAGAGTTTTTTCTTTTACCTGTACGCAGCTCTAGCACTCTTATCCGACGGATGAAGAGGAATCTTCCATCCCCACCGTTCCACCATCTTGAAACGCTTGGCATGCCAGATGTGCGTCTCAAGCCACCGATTCCTCATCTGCCGCTTTGCATACTCCTCGCGAAGATTGCCAGGCCGTCTGCGATGGCGACGTGACTTTTTCGCAGCTCCATCAGCATCAGATTTGGGTTTCTTTTGGGGATTTTTCTCCACCTATGAAATGCACCAGCCAAAACATGATTCAAAAGACAACTACTCTCAACAAAGATTTGTGTTAATAAGATTACTCAAGAACCAAAGACTTTCATAGATTTCAGGAGTTGTGAAGATTCAATTTTCAGGCTTATTATGTAATTAGCAAGTTTAATGTCCTGAAAATCTCTTGATATTAGTTAATAAAAATTACATGTCACAAATTTTCTGATTTAACACTACCGGTAATCAAATATATTTTAAATTGCTATCGTATCACTCTAGGAATCATGCAATGGCATTATTCAGACAATTCTGACCCATCACTCTCCTAATTCTTGTTAAAATATTAAATTTTCAAGGCAACTTCTTCAACTGCCATTACTTTTCTGCTTTGCATTGCATCTCTTCCTTACAACATATTAGAATTGAATATTTCTTGAATCATTGAGGATGATTTCAATGTTGACAAGACTGGTATAATAAGTTAATGAGAAAAATAACCTTATTATCTTTGCTCCTATTACTTTAAAGGGATCGTTTAACAGTGGTAAATCTGAGATACACGGCCCTACGTGTTATCAGTGTCTGTGATATGGTGTAATATTGTAGCCCTAAAAAAATTGCGCTTCAAAATGATCAAGAAGTGCCTCAAAAAAGTAAAAATCTTTGAGTGATCGGTTTTACCATACTCGTTTTCCCCAATAGACTGTAGTGTTATGAAAACCGTCAGGCGAACGGTTTTCAAAATTTGTAATTCCAATCATAAATATCTTGATAATCAGAGAGGCGATCGGCTTGTAAAAGTCATGGGGTTCATGACTGACCTGAAGGTCTATAATTATCATTGCATCATGAGCTAAATCCAGAATTTTATTTCAGAATCTGAGACAAAGTTACTGGATCCCTTTAATAACCTACTACAATGTACCACCAAATGCATATTTGCACTTGTCACAATGATTCTTCTCCCAAGATGGTTGTGTTACACTTGCTCCTGCAACAATTACTTAGCTTCAATTTCCATTGCAAACTTAAAGTTATCGAAGATTGTACATCATGGATGAAATAACAGGTTGTTTAATCATGCACAAATTAGCGCATTATCCTAAAATATTGAATTTTTGTCAGGATCTTATATTTTGTTTACCAACTCTGGCACACAAATTATAGGAAGGGAGGAGTACTAAATTTGAAAAAAAATTGATGCACTATTCCCAATACAATCCCCATATAAAGTTTATAATTAACACTGTAATTTTGCCGGTAATCTAAAGGAAACCAAAACCTTCATACTAAGTTACTTTTATTGTAAAGTTTAAAAGATTTGAATAAAATCAGTGAAAATTCGAACAAAATCGGGCAAGGAATAAGAAAGTTAGAGCATTTTGAAATGACTAGTCACTAGAGGGCGGTATTCAATTTGATGACATCATCTGTGAACAACTCTCCATTCCTTTTTGCACATAAAATTTCACAATTTTTTTGTTTTCTTTGTATTTATTTGTGTTCTTGATCCGACTTCATAACATGTGAAGTATATAATTTTGCATTCTATATCTTGCTTTCAGGGGAGTACATTATCTCAATCACAAGAAAGAAGGAAAAACATGAAATTTGATGTACAAAAGGCACGGAGAGTTGTCCACAGATGATGTCATCAAATTGAATACCCCCCTCTAGTGACTAGTCATTTCAAAAAGCTCTTACTTCCTTATTCCTTGCCCGATTTTGTACAAATTTTCACTGATATTTTTCAAATATCTTAAACTTTACAATAAAAGTAACTTAGTATGAAGGTTTTGGTTTCCTTTAATATTTTATAATACCGTAAATGTGAAACTGGTGCCTGGCCTCCGAAATTCCCTGTAGTGGAAGAGGGGCTCGGAGCATGGAACTTCAAAGGCAAGTGGAATGTCACACAACCCATTGTTACGCTTTAGAACTCACACAAGCGTTTGAATAAATTACAAGAGTTTCCCCTCGTTCTTTATTACCTCCCTGCTTCAGCCCTGGACCCAACACTGTTCCTAACTAACCCTGTAAACGATCATCGGATCTGACGCCGATACCAATCCTTTCAGGGGTGATCGGATAATAATTTCTGATCGGATAATAATTTCTGATCGCCGATCTATTTAAATGATCGGCAGAATTTTTTTTTTTTTTAAATGCCGAAAATATTCAAGTTTTTGGCTATCAAATGCTCAAAAAAATTAATGGCTGGGATTATTTTGTCATGTGGAGTTGTTGTAGACCAAAACATGCGGGCCGCCATCTTGGATTATAATGCGTACCTACATTATAATCCAAGATGGCGGTCCGCATGTTTTGCCTCTGCTCTTAGACCAATATTATTAATTTCAAAGTCATGAAAAGGTACTAAATATCAACAAACATGGTCTACAACAACTCCAAATGAAAAAATAATCCCAGCCATGAATTTTTTTTGAGCATTTGATAGCCAAAAACTTGAAAATTTTCGCCATTAAAAAAAAAAAAAAAAAAAAAATCAGCCAATTTTTTGGGTCGATCTTCGAAACCGATACCGATCAAAGGTGCGAGGGTGTCGCTTCGATCTTCCAATCCGATCAGAGCCCCTTACAGGGTTATTCCTAACTGTAACTCTAAACCTAACCTAAAACCCTACTGCAACTCCAACCATGTAACCCTTTGAAGAAATCGAGCCTGGAGTAATTGCTACAGGAACAGGGGGTGTTTCACAAAGACCCCAAGTCGTACTTAACTCATAGTTAAAACTTAATTGTTAAGTCCAACTTAGAGATAAGTTCAACTTAGAATCTTTGTGAAACTCCCCCCAGATGTTGGACTACCCGCAAGACTCCACACTGGGTTCCACTGTACCTCAATCCTTGCAATATCTCTGAGGCGACGGGGCATCCTTTTGATATTGTGGCTCATGGCTCGCCTCTGTATGTGACGGGGGAGCTTCTGGAACGTCCGCTGAACCGAACCCATCGTCGAGATCGACCGCATCATGGTGTTGATCTCGTCGGCTCGGGCGACTGCGAATGCACCCACGTTGATTGCTGTAGAATGTAGTCATAAGGAACTTAATTAAGAAATATGTAACATGCATGATCTACTGTATTTGAAAAGAGAAAACAATGTCTTGAACGATGTTACCTTATGAGCTTCATACAGAAATGAGAGAAAAAATAAATGAGGGCTCAAGTAAATGAAAGGAGGCAAGAAAAAAAGACTTTAAAAAATGAATAAACAACAAATGAAAACTAGAATGACTGATAGAAAGTAGTGTTAACATTCTTGACTATTATAATCATATTCATGATTATGTAAATGTATGCACATGCACATTCAATGAGTTAATGAATGGAAGATCCAAATCATGGGTAAATCTTAGTTGTTTTTCATTAATATTTTGCTGGTTTGAGTAACCGTGTGTTGTGTGAGCTGAGAGGAATAATAACTCAAATATGTAAAACCCTCTCGTTGTAATATAGAATGACTGAAAGAGAGAAGATAAAAAGTAGGAATGAAACAAGCATTACAAGGTCAAACAATGGAGAAAAGAAAGACAATGAAAATGAGAAAACATGCAAAATATAAAGCAAGAAAGAAAGAGGAAAGATTAAGAAGGCAAGACAAGATTGAAGAAATGCAATAACAACAGCGGAATAAAAAAATAGTCAAAAGTAGAGCAGCTAAAATGCGTCCACCTCATCCATTCATCCATCCATCTATACATACTTTACATACCATGTATGCATTCTTCCTCTTCCTCTTCCTCTTCCTCTTCCTCTTCCTCTTCCTCTTCCTCTTCCTCTTCCTCTTCCTCTTCCTCTTCCTCTTCCTCTTCCTCTTCCTCTTCCTCTTCCTCTTCCTCTTCCTCTTCCTCTTCCTCTTCCTCTTCCTCTTCCTCTTCCTCTTCCTCTTCCTCTTCCTCTTCCTCTTCCTCTTCTTCTTCTTCTTCTTCTTCTTCCAGATGAGTACCGGCCTTCTAGCTCCTTTTTGAACTGCCTGTACAAACTCCGACTGTTGCACACATAAAAATAAAATATGGAAAAGTTTCTCACCTCTGGGGTTCATATCCATTTGCGGGCCCGACTGATTGGTTGAAGTCTGACTTATTGAGGCCATGTTAGACCTCTATCATTCTCTTGGTAACAGATTCCTGTCTTTCGTTTATCTGCATAAGTTGCTCTAGACTAAAGAGAAAGTCTGTAAGAAGAACACAAAGTGTAAAACAGTTGCAGTTACTTGGCAAGGCAAATCAAACGATCCTTATTCTCGGACAAGCCCCCCTACTGACAAGTTCTAACCCTAACTCTAATCCCAACCCTAACCCTATTCCTAACTCCAACCCTAGGTCTTGAATGTTCATGTACATAAACTAGGCCTGTAACAGATGATCGGATCGGAGGCCGATCTTGAGCCAATCAGGGGTGATCGGATAATAATTTCCGATCGCCGATCAATAAAAATGATCGAAAAAAATCTGCAGCATTTTTTTTTCTTTAATCCCGAAAATTTTCAGGTTTTGGGCTATCAAATGCTTTTAAAAGATTCATAACTGGGATTATTTTGTCATGTGGAGTTGTTGTAGACCAGGCCTTCTCAACTAGTTTATTAGAAGTGCCAAAACGTAAAGAATTTGTAGTTGAAGTGCCACCCTGTATGTTTGACTGTGCTGCGATGGGGTCAAGGGGTTAAGCCCCAACGGGGGGTAGCAGGGGGCGGAGCCCTCTGAAGCTGGTGGATTTTAGGGCTTTCGATCTAAAGGCCCAAATGGGGCATTTTTAACACCATTTCATTCCACAATATAATCAATCCTAATTTCATATTGTACAATTCCTGGGTACAATTACACTGGAGGTAAATTTATATGTAGTTTTTTGGGGTGCAATAAACACGGGAAATGTCAAAATAAAGTGAAAATCAAACAAACAAAAACAAGACGTTTCCTGAGATTGGCAATGTTACAATTGATAGCCCATCGTAAGCTAACTGTTTTTCAGAGAAATTAGGTTTAGAGTCGTATAAAATGGTAAAAAACGATAAATTTCCCTTCTTTCCTGTTTGTTAAACAGGCATTTTGGGTTCGAATTCGATAGCAACTTCTTGATTTAGCTGAGTATTTAATTCTAAAAAATATATTTCTTTCTGTTTTTTGTTTTTTTTGTTGCAACAGTCGCGCGCCACTCCAACCGACCGCAAGCGCCACAAGTGGCGCGCGCGCCGCCAGTTGAGAAGGCCTGTTGTAGACCATGTTTGTTGATATTTAGTGCTTTTTCACGACTTCGAAATTAATAATATTGGTCTAAGAGAAGAGGCAAAACATGCAGGCCGCCATCTTGGATTATAAAGCATGCCAACATTATAATCCAAGATGGTGGCCCGCATGTTTTGCCTCTTCTCTTAGACCAATATTATTCATTTCAAAGTCAAGAAAAGGCACTAAATATCAACAAACATGGTCTACAACAACTCCACATGACAAAATAATCCCAGCCATGAAGCATTTGATAGCCAAAAACTTGAAATTTTTTGTCATTAAAAAAAAAATGTTTCCCAACTCAAGCACTGTCAAACTCACCACTCAGAAACTTGGACCAAATGTCCAGATTTCTGTTTGGACTCGGAGGAAAATGGATTATTCTGCCATCTTTGGTTTTTAAAACAGCATTGTTTACCGTTATTATTATTATTAAATCGGCGCCTTCAACTGGAACTCGAAATAAAATTGCATGCGTTTTCGGCGATGGACTTGGGATACTGCTCCTGTGGTATGGTGGTGGCAAAAAAAAATCAAAAATCATTTTTTTGAGTATCACCTTCAGGATCACAAAGAAGGTTTGAATCTTGATTTGAAGAAAAAAAAATTGACCAATTTTGCATGGTCGCGCAATGCACGTACGTAGACTGGATAAGGGTGCATGCAATCTCTATGGGAAGAATTTTAGCACACAACATCGGGTGCGCGATCAGACACCCTATTGTCAGGGTTACAATAATCATCATGCAAACCAGCCTTTCATCAACCCATCATTAGCTTAGCTCAATCTGTAGGGAGGCCAATACCCGGGCGTAAGGCTTCTACACCTACGATTTGTGCGCTCGTCGCCCACTTCAAAAAATTAGCAAAGGGAAAAAAATGATGTAAAAATAAAAATGAAGAAAATAAGAAAAGAAATTACAAATACATTTCACAACATACCTATCACGGATCTGTAACAGTCTTTCACCATTTGTTGACAATCTTGCAGATTTTGACGTTTTTTAATCCAATAATTGTGGTTGCAGACGACCTTGACGCACTCGCACCACCGACTAAGAAAATCCTAGAGGGCGTAGAGGTTTGCTCACTAAAAACCTTCTCATTGGCAGAAGGTAGACCCTAAAAATATGGGATCCGTTTTGAGTAAAGAACTTTTGATAGAGATCAACATTTCAGATGTTCACAATTGCCACTTCTAACAACTAGAAAATATAAAGAAAAAAGATTATATCTTTTTAAATACAGATTTTTACAAACTGAACATTCGAAAGTAGATAGAGTACGATGTTTCTGTCAATCTTGCGTTGGTTTGAGCCCTATAGCTACATCCATCTCAAAATGAGAAGGAAAACAGTGAACAGTGACGTCATTGTTCGCGCCAAAAATAAAGGGTATTGCGACATAATCTGAGCTCCGGTCAGATCGTGCGCAAAGCGTAGTCTTATTTATAGACCCTAGTACCTTATTCTCACAGCACTAGATACGAGTGTCGTGCAGTGATGTATGAGAAGTGTTAAAAAAGATATTTCAGTAAAAAAAAAGCCTACGTGAGCAGTCTATACTCCAATTGAGAATTGAAATGAAAGCCATGATTTGAAGGTGTGTGTTGTATGATACATGGTTAGTGAGTGTGTATGTTACGTATAGCGAAAGGGAGAGAGAGAGAGGGAGAGAGTGAGAGAAATATTAGTACACGTACGTTGCATGCATGGATGTGCGCTATAATTGTGTTCGCTGCAAGATGGATGTTAATTGGACCTCGTAACTTCTCGATCGTTGATAATAAGGAATACTCATGAGGAAATCAAATTATTGGAATACACATCTAAGGTAAATATCAATGAATTATATATATTTCTTTCCTGCCAATTTTGATATCTATTCTTCATTTTTGAACCATCGTCTTCGGCTCGTAGTAGTAGAAGATGTAATCGTTCGCACATTGATGGCTGGACTTCAGCCTGCATCGGGGCTTGCCTGTGTCGGTGGAGGGATCAACTAAGATTAGAAGAAGAAGGTGTGTACGTGTGCGACCGATTCAAGGCTAGCCGCTGTTGAGTGATTGCACTTTCGCGCGAAGTTTTAAACTTCATCATGAACTTTGTCCCTCGGGCCTGTCTAATTATGAACGTAACTTTGCGACATGAAATATAATAGTTTCAAGGCTCTAATTACGTACGGAAAGGCGTAGAAGGAAGCTGGATAAAAAGAGCTGGATATCTCCTATTTGATGGAACTTCTGGAGTCGGCCATGGGTGGATTTTCTTAGTGAAAGTAAATGCTTTCTTTTAATCTTAGTTTTAGTATAAACAAATTAGTAATTAAAAAGTTAGATTTGGGCATTGACCTCCCTACTATCTGTAAGTACAGCGTATTACGTTGGAGTTGTGGGTTCGGATATCAGTATTTATTCAGTTCTAGGTTCTGGTTTTTGCCTTTATAAATAGATCAAGATCTAGTAGTGTTGTGAGGCAAAGCAATAAATAATCAAAGTCTAGGCCTAATTCATGTTTGTGACCTTGTCTTTTAAGTTTTATTTACTTACTAGTTTCCAACTTCCAAGCTGTTGTTTATTAGCCAAGCTAGCTAGGTCCAGAACTCTCAGCATGCGGGATATTCTCCAGTTGTTCCAATTATTCTAAAGTTAGCCAGAATGCAGAGCAGAGCTGCAGAGGAGCTACAGAAAACGTAACTTCTGTACGAGTATTTCACCGAGGTTTTCAAGACACGCCGCGCCCATGGAGGCGGGGCAAGTTATCAACCGTTTACACCACACCAAATCCAGCATTCGGGACATTAATGCAATAATGGCAATGCGTATTTAAGCGCTCTCCTTTCGATTTCTCTCTTACGGAAAAGCAAACAATCAAAATAACCGCATCATGATATGGATTGCAAGATCACACCTTCACTCTTACATCTACATGGTTAGATCCTCATCAACAACTCCATTCCAAGCACAATTCGCATTTTTCACTGCATGCTTACCTTTCGTTCCTTACACTCCAGCTCCACGTGTGTAGATAGCGGCGCCGTGGCCTTGCATTGTTATTGGGATCATTATGTTTGGAATTACGGTAAGTACATGCATATTGCATATTCATATATTTCATTATGATATTAGTCAGGTGGCTTAGCGTCAAATGTATCGATTATCGTTACTTGTCGGATAAAAGCACCAGGGGCGGCGATCCCGGGGGGGGGGGGACGGGGGGACACGTCCCCCCTCAATTTTTTTAGGGGGGTCGTCCCCCCCCCCCCCTCAAAATTTGAAAAAGTGCACACAGAAAAATGTATAGCAAATACAGACTAAAGTCTGCAACACACTTGAAGGCTCTGGAGGGTCCGAGAGTGCAGCGTGTAGACAACTAAAAATGCAAAAAATCTTCTCACTCGGGAAGTATATGCTCCCTCGCATAATATCCTTCAAAATGTACAAGTAAATACCTAGAAAAAAGTGTGAAAAAAGTATATTGCTTGTTTTTATACTATAGTTTTGCTAAGGAATGTAATTTTTTAATACAACAAAACTTCAACAAACTGTGAGGGGCAGGGGCGTAAATCCGTCGCCGACCAGTCGTGGATCGGGGGGGGGGGGCAAAATGCCCTTGCCTCCCCCCCCCCCCCCCCACCTCAGCAAAAGAAAGAAAGAAAGAAAGAAAGAGAGAGAAAGAGAGAGAAAGAATGGATAGGAAGGGAAGGGGAAGGAGGAAAGAGAGTGAAAGAAAATAAAAAGGAAGAAGACAAGAAAAGGGGAAAAGAAGGGAAAATAAGTTGCGATTTGTATCGCTTCTTCTTTCGTCATTGAGACCAAGCGCCAAATACGAACCTGATCAACCCTGGCATACTGCAAGGGGGGAGGGCTTGGGGCATTTGACCCCAACAAAATTTCCAACGTGGTTTATTTCGAAATCAATACCAGTGATTTACAAATTTTGCTTAAATGACATAATTTTTCGGGATTTTTCCTCGCTTTTTAGTTCACTAAATTTGTGTATGCATTTGTTGGAAAATAACAAATTCAAAAATTTACAGTCAGGCAAGAAATATGCTTATTAAGAGGCCAATATGCCAGGGTCCGCAGAACGGTGGGGCTCAGTGGGCTTGACCTCCCTCCCCCTCTTTGTTTAAAAGGTATATTAAAGAGAAATAGAAAGAAAGATAGAAAGAAAGAAAAAAGAGTGACCTGCATGTGTCACAAATAAAGTATCAAAATATGGTCAGCTGACCGTAATTAAATGCGTAAAAATCCCTGGTCCCCACCCAGGGCTCTAAGGCGGGCCTCTGGATGCTCATCAGACGGTAATTTAATCCCTTAAACTCTTGAGCTTCTGGGGGCTGCGTCCCCTGGACCTCACGCCAATTAGTGACCTGTCAGTGTCATGAATAAGGTATCGAAATATGCTCATTTGACCGTAATTAAATGCCCATACCCCTAAGCTTCCGGGGGTTCCACCCCTTATTCCCCACCGGGGTTTGCCCTAGATCCCACGCCAATTTACGCTACGCTGTATCTGAACGTAAATACTTTATCCTCCCCCACCCACTTAAAAAAAAAACGTTCAGCGGGGCCTGCAGGTAAAAGTGGTGGTGATGATGCTGATTTTTATCTTCTGACCCCCCCCCCCCCCCCAAAAAAAAAAAAAAAAAAAAAAAAAAAAAAAAAAGCTTTTGCTGATTACACCACTGCTGGAAACCATAACGTACCGATATTTGGCTCGCATGATTTTAAATCCCCCCCCCCCCCCCTGAGAAATCCTGGATCCGTGCCTGCATTTGTTTATGAATATAATGACTGTGATCTGTCCATAACACAAAATACCCTTTTGTAATTTGATGGTTTATTTTTGGTTCTGAAGTTTATAAATGAGAAATAAAGAATATTACGGACTAGCACAACCTCATGCTTCGGGATCTGAACCACCCATCTCATGATGCCGTATTAGAAGAAATTGAATTAAACTCAAATGGGAACCTTCCATAGTTCTTACAAAGTCCGTGTTTATTGATTAATGAACCATTGCCCTTTAAGTTTACTAGTTTCATGTATTGAGATAAATATAAGAACATAAATAAATAAAATCATATGAGTTAGAGTACTAATAAGTAGGCCTATTAGACATTGTAACAGTGGCGATATAACTATTGTAAATAGTCGTCAATGAAAGTTGACCACTTCACTTTTCTCTTGAATCTTGAATATGGTCCAATAAACGCTTGTGTCTTTTTTTAACTTACCGCCATCAGAGTCATATATTTTGAAGAAACAAACAGTAAAATTAATTGTAGGTGCCCCGCCCTTTTGCAAATAAAGTTAAGACCTAATTACTTTGACTGCTCGGAAATTGTTGACATCAATTGGCATCTTACGAAAATCCTGACAGAGTTTATGACTTAGTAATGAAAAATTGTATAGAATTAAATTCCCTTGCTGAGAATAGGAACGATTCCGCCATAGAGGTCGGGGCCGCCATAGTATTGTTAAAAGTTGGTTGAAAACTAATTTCCTCTATTTGTGAAGTATGAATATTATTAATAAGTGATCAATTATCTGTTGATACACAATCAAATTGGAATAGCGTCATCTGGCACCAAATTTAATTCAATTTCAACTCAATTCAAATGATTTTTATTTCAAAACTCAATCAAAACAAGAAAGAATGCTTACATAAAATTAACATCTAATGACATTTAGAATATTCAAGAATTTTTTTAAAAAAGGAATAGGAAAAAAAAGAAAAAAAGAGAAACGAACACATGCACTGCTCGAAATGTTGAGCTTTCATATACATAATAAAAAACACAGTCGAGGAGTATATGACTGTGCAGAGGTGGCGCTCCGGGGGGGGGGCGGGGGGGCACATCCCCCCAATTTTTGAAGTACCCCAAAATTGCCCCTTCTTACAGGAAAAGTGTCCCTTACCGTTGTAAGAAGTGCCCCTTTTTACATAGGAAAAGTACCCCTTTTAATTTGACAAATGCCACTATTACTTTTAAAAAGTGCACCTTCCCCTTTCCGACTCTGATAAGTACCCCTTTTATTTTGACACGTACCAATTTTCCTTCGACAAGTTCCCATGTTCCTTTGCAATAAGTGTCCATTTTTCATTCTCACAAGTGCCCTTTTTAATCTCTAGTAAGTGCCCCTTTTCACTTTTGATAAGCGCCTCTTCACCTCTGATAATTACCCTATTCAAATCTGAGAGGTGCCCCTTTTTCTTTGACAAGTGCCCCTTTTGCCTTGTAAGAAGTGCCCCTTCCCCCTTCAATAACTAACCCTTTTTAACTCGGATAAGCGCACCTTATATTTTTCCATGCGCCCCCTTTCCTTTAATAAGTGCCCACTTTTCATAAATGCCCTTTTTCATCTCTTGTAAATGACCCTATTTAATTCTGAGAGAAAATCGTTTTACTTTGACAAGTGCCTCTTCCTCTCCTGATAAATGCTCTTTACATATCTAATAAATTCCCCTTTTATTTGACACGTCCCCCTTTCCTTCCTAATAAATGCTCATTTTCCTTCTTATAAGTGCCCCTTCCTCTTCTCATAATTACCCCCTTTTCATCTCTGACAAGTGCCCCGTTTATTTTAAGATGTGCCTCTTTTTCTTTTTAATGGGAGCCACTTCCCCCTTCTCACTTCTTATAAAACCCCAATACACTACTTGAAACCGTAAATCTTGAAATGAAACTTGTTGAAGAGTGGATTTGTGCCAACAAACTTTCCTTGAACTTAAATAATTTTTTCTGGGATTCTTTTTTTTATTTAAATAATAATAATATTTGCTTCATGATTTGAACAAGAAATGATAATAAATAGGAAGTAAAGGGTCCAAAAAATAGGATTTTGTCTTAAGTGGCCGAAAACCCCCTCCTTTACTCTATGCTCTTCAGCAACTCTATTTCGGGATTACCTGGCAATGTTTACATCAATGAAACAATTATAAACTTAGTTGATTCGTCAAAATTCCTTGGTTTTATCATTGACAATAAACTTTCTTGGAAAGAACACAACTTACATTTGAGTAAAACTCTATTAAGGAACATTGGAATAATCAATAAATTAAAAATGTCTTTCCCTAAGTATATTTTGAAAAGTTTGTACTCGACGCTTATCTTGCCTTATCTTAACTATGGCATACTTGCATGGGGGAATTCATTTAATTACCAGTTGGACAAATTATTGATGCTTCAAAAACGCGTCATACGAATAATCTGTCACACTAATAGGTTAAGCCACACTAATAGTTTATTTTTAGAAAATAAAATATTGAAAGTTCATGACCTGTATAATTTCTTTTTTTAAGGCTGTTTTATGTTTCGATTAAATTCTAACGAACTTCCTCATGCCATCACGTCGACATTCCAAAAGAATCAACAACTTCATAATTATTCAACCCGACAGTCTTCCTTTTTTCACTTACACAAACTGAGAACTATACTGGTCCTGTGTACTGGAACTCCTTAGACATTTCGCTCAAACAGCTGCCAAGTTTAATTACTTTTAAATATCACTTGAAACATAAACTTCTACTCCAGTATGAAAATGTTTAAGGTCATCATGATAGAGACCATCGGTATTATCAACACTAATTCGTCCCTATTTTCACGAAGTGGCGGTAGTGAGGAAAATCGTAACGCAAAGTGAACGCAATTTTTTTTCACTACCGTCACTTCGTGAAAACAGCGACGAATTGTTGGCTGGCTGCACCACACACCCGTTTTTGTTCTTTTGTTTTGTTTTTTGTTTTATATATTATGTACAAAAATGTATTATGTAAAGGGAACCTTAATTACAAGCATAATACTTCCAAGGTTTCCTCCTCATTACTGTAGATTATAATAACAATGATGATCATGATGAAAATTACCCCCGGGGCATTTATCCCCCAGGGGCAATTACGTAACCCCGGAAAATTATCCCCACCCCCCCCCCCCCAGGACAATCACCTCCCGAGGACAATTACCGCCCGTAAAATTACCCCTAATAGGAAAATTACCCCCCCCGAGGATAATTACCCCCAAAAAGAAAAAAATATCTCCTCTATTAAAACCAACTTATTATCAGGCTGGGGGGGGGGGGGGGGGCTACACGCCTGGCAAGAGGGACCCCATATTATGCACACTGCAAAATTGCGTGCCGCCCCTCACCCGGTAAAACAAACACCGTTCTTATGATATCATCCCCCTTTCTTTCTTTTCCCTTCTCATTATTCTCCTTTTCCCCCTTTTCTCTCCACCGCCCCCCCCTTCCTTTTCCGCCTTTTAATCTCCTCTCTTTTCCCCTTTCTTCCTTTCCCCTCCTTTTTCTCCTCTCCCTTTTTCTCTCTTTCCTCTTTTTTGCCTTTTTCTTTTCTCCCCTTTCCCCCTTTTTTTTTTATCGGGGAAGGGGACACGGGTTCCCTGTGCCCCCCCCCCCCCCCCCCCCCCTGAATCCGCCACTGTTAAAAGTTCATAACTCTCTATCGTCCAATTTTGGTCAAACTTGTTTTGATTGGCTGAAAGTAATTTTTGAGTGGCCTTAATTGCCCTACGTACGTTATCATAAGATCCGGTCTCAATTAAGGCAACCTATTATTTGCGCGTCGAGTACGATTGTAACAATTATCATTCTCACAAGCACTTTCTTGCTTGAATTTTCTCAAATGTGTGTATTTATTAGATATATTGTCAATTGATATGATACGTTCACGTACACAGTAAAGATAACCTTGTGACGTCATCAGACAGCACAGGTTGCGAGGTTGAACTGTCCCACGCCACGGGTCTCCTGTTTGCGCTAGGCCCTTTTGTCACATTTCCAGGTAACATTTAGACTCCAAATATTGTAAAGCCAAACAAAATATTTATTCAAAAAATTCTGTTTACAAATGAATGTAATGTAAGTTGTTACTGTATACCACTCGACTAAGTCGAGACATTTTGTTGTGGTTGTTGTACAGTCCCACATATCCAGATATGTATTAGGCCTAGGTCGAACGCCGAGTTTGGCTTTGCTTTTCTGGTGTATGATTTTACTTACTTACTTACTTACTTTAAAACACGATGTTGTAGGTCTAAGCCTGTTCATCGATCCAGGATTCTTCCGTGATTACTGCTATTTTGTGGAGGGAGGAGGTTGTGTAATAACATGAGACAATAGACAACACCTAGACCGGCTCATACAGAAGGCTTACTGGTACACTCTTTGACCAGTGACTATCAAGTCTATTCTTAAAAGAGTTTACCGACCCAGCTGCCACAACGTTTTCTGGGAGACCGTTCCACAGTTCCACGACTCTATTGCTAAAAAAGTATTTTCTTATATCTAGCCTTGAATATTTCTTTTCAAGTTTTCTAGAGTGACCTCGAGTTCGAACTTCTGTACTCATCTTAAAGGGCATCTCTTGCACAGTGTACAAGCCATTCACGTACTTATACACATCGATCATGTCCCCCCTTTTACGCCTGTGAACAAGAGTTGGAAGTTTGAGTTTGGTCAAGCGCTCCTGGTATGTTAAATTTCTAAGGCCAGGAATAATCTTTGTTGCACGTCTTTGTACGCTCTCCAACATTCTCTGTTCTCCTAATCTGTATGGGGACCATGCGGCTTGTCCATATTCTAAAATGGGCCTAACGAGGCCTTTAAACAAAAACGGCATAGTATCAGTATTGAGGTACATAAATGTCCTACGGATAACTCCAAGTACTCGATTCGCTTTGAGAACTGTTTGGGAAATGTGATCTTTAAATGATAGTTGTGAATCTACTAGGACACCTAGGTCCTTTTCTACGTTTGTAACAGATAGTGTTACAGAGTCTGTCCCCTTTTTCATACAATAGTCTGAATGAGTGATTTCAAGTTCGGTGTCGAAAGCTGGTGTTGGTGTTCTGAATTGACCTCAAATATAATGCATTTCTGGAACAAAAATTGGGAAATTTGTGATTTCAAGTTAGGTGTTAATCTGTTTGTGTTTGTGTTGTAGCATGCCATAGCTAACTTTGCAGGCATCTAGCTATCACATCTGTTTTTATTTTAGTAAACTAAGCTATGGTGGCGCTATGGTGAGTTTGTACAGTGCCACGCCAGTACTGTAGTGTACACAATATTGAAAATCGATACAATACTAGAGGGTTACTTGATTTTTTTTCCTAAACACAAAAAATACTAATTCTGCTCAACCATTTTTTCCCATCACAACTTTTATTAGTTTCCTTGGTCGGAAATCTGTCAGGAAGGGCAAATTGTGAGAAGAAGACACCTGTGTTTTCCATAAAGTCAATTTGATGTTTCAAATGCCACTTTTCCTAATTTCATGGACTAGCTGGTCACAAGAGAGGGACTTTGCCGCCTTTCAATATATGTTAAGTTGATAAAGGATGTTCACATTTTCAGCATCAAAACCATTTCTATAACTCCTATTGCTACAGACTTGTGACTGAAAGACAATTGAAAAATACATCCTAAAGTCATCAACAAATGGCTTTATCTCACTTGTAGCCAACACAGATTGTTTAATACACGTACCTTATACAGTAACAGAATTTTCCCACCCTGTGATCTCTCTCCCTCAGCACAATCAACATCAGTGCACCCTAACCTGTCTATTTGACCCATTTCAAGGGTGTTGGACAGTAATTAGGATTGTGGAATGATCTGAAATTTAAAAAACGGCATGATTGTTCATATAGTCTCAACTATTCTCCCACTTGTTTATGCTGTTTACCATCCAAGGTAAATGTTTTGAGAAGCTTCCTGTTTTTTTAATCAATATCTTGTCTTTGTACATGTATGCAACTGTGTTCTGTTTCACCTTGTCTAATTTGTGTGAGGTTAGTGTAGGTGCACTCTTCGATTACCATCATTTACACTTGTATCAAACTAAATTTGTAGTTTAGTGCTACCATCCATCTCTATTTGAGTTCTTTCAGCCAGTGTGACCGTAGCTAGGGAGTCCGGGATTCAAGGAACAACAACAAAAGTGTTAACTCTAATGGTATGTATAATTTGAGAGTGTATTTTGTAATTAATTTTGTAATATTTAAATCATTATCTTTCCTTCTATCTTTTTGTTTTCCTTCTGTATAAGGAATTTGAAGCAATAATGGGTCACAAAGGAAAGCGGTATTCCTCATCCTCTTCTGAGATGACTAGTAGTGACTCTTCCAGAGAAAACTCACCTTCCAGAGATCATGGAAGAAACAGGCAAGCAGAGAAAAGGAAAGCAAGTCACTCAAGAGAAAGAAGTAAACTCAAGGAAAAGAAAAGAAAGAGACACAGATCAAGCAGTTCTAGTAGGTCTTCATCTTCCTCGTCTTCTTCTTCATCTCGTCAAAGAGATAATGGAGCTAAAAAGAGCCGGATGAAGAAGATCAAGAAAAAGAAGTACTCGTCATCAGAGAGCAGTAGTAGCAGTAGCTCTTCAGATTCAGGGAGCAGTGACTCTGATAGTTCATCAAGTGATTCAAGTCTTGGTAAATATTTAAGCATTTTTTTTTTCTGTGCTGGTGAATATTTCATCTAATATTTTTCTGAGATTATGCAATTGATTTTTTTCTAGGATGTTTCCATACAAAAGAAGCATTATATATGTGGAGATGGAGTGTTTTCTTGATGTACATAATAATTCAGATCCATGAAGTTCGTGAATACTTTCATCGATACTTATATTGTTGCATTTCCTTCAGTAATCTTGTACGAGGCTGTACGTTACATGCAATATGTACAGTAAAATACACATGATTGTATTTTTAAAAAACTCCTATCAAATTATGGCTGCCGTCATTTGATCCCTTTTTTTCCAGAACGACGGAAGAAGAGAAAGAAGCAGAAAGAGAACAAAAAAGGAAAGGTTAGTGTTCAAGTAGATGTTGTTGATAGTACTTATGAGAAGCTACATTTAAACAAATGGTACATTTTGCAGATTGTATCAAACCAATCCTTCAATATAAAGCCTCATATGCCATGCTTCAAAGATTGTACTTCAAATTATCACAAAAAAGAATAACCAAGAAAACAGAAACTTTCTTGGGCTATGATCAGTGTGGGTTTCTGGCTGGACTAGGCACTCAGGAGGCTATTGCTGTTATGAACAAAGTTATGAACAACTTTGTGAACAAAGTCTAGAAGTAGAGAAAGAAGTAAATGTACATGTATGCTCTGTGGCCTGTGAGAAAGCTTTTGACAGGGTGAACTAGGTTTAAGCTACTGGATGTGTTGAGATCTTGACTGGAAGAAAAGAAGCCTCAGTTTCAGTTTCAGTTTCATTTATTTCTCCTCAAGAGATCAACAGATAAAAATACATATATAAACAGATAAATGTAAGACAATACATACAATGAATTATAAAAAGTGAGGAAGGCAGTGGCCAAAAAGGAAACAAACCTTGTAAGAGGCCAACCCTTTAAGAAGACAAGATGTACAATACGTAACATTAAAAAGACATCAAAAAGGAATACAAGATAAGATAAGAAATACATTACCTAACCTAAAAAACAACTAACAAAAGAGCTTAATATTAGATCTAATATTTAGATAATAAAAATACTTTATGTATCCTTCTGAAAACAGACACTGAAGAGCTATTATGAATGTTGGAGGGAATTGAATTCCAAATCTCCGGACCTTGGTAAAATAAGCTGTTTAAAAAAAAGGAGGTATTGCACTGTGGGATGTGGATATTTCGAGAATTTCTTGTGGAATAATTATGCACAGATGTATTTAATCTATATATTTCTTTGTCATCCAATTTGTATTCTTTTTGGTTATAGAAAAAGAAAAGATTGGAAAAAATGAATTGTAGACAAGTAAAAAGTTATCAAAAACTTCTAATAACCTTTGTTAGGATCTTTTCCATCAGGTCTCCAATCATTTTTTGTCTAATTCAAAAATTGTATTTTGCAATGTTTTGATCTGAAATGATACAATTTTTCCCAGATTCATAACTATTTTTACAGTCAAGAATGGAATTACCTAAACAAAAAACTGGGAAGTGATCACTTATATCAAAATACAATGCTCCTGACAAGAGAACTCTATCATCATTAGTAAAAAATATTGTCTAAGAGAGTGGCATAGTGATCTGTGACTCTTGTTGGATATTGAATCAAAGCATTTAGAGAATAAGACATTAAAGTATCTAAGAAAGTATTAACCTGTAGATTCTTATTCACTTTCATCAAATCAATATTGAAGTCACCTAATAAATATATTTTCCTACTAAACATTTTTATTTTGTCCAATATTGTACTTAATGAATTTAAAAACAAATCAATAGACTTACCAGGTGGTCTATAAATAGAAGAGACATAAATAGATGTATTGCATAATTTCAATTCTAAAAAACATACCTTCCATGTAACACTCATAATATCTAGTTCTGAAAGATGTGTATATTTAACATCATTTTGAATATAAAATCCAGCTCCACCTACAATGTACTCTTTTATTTTTCCGTTCTTGACCAACAAATTTATAATTATCTATGTTCAACATTGGACTTGGTGTGAATTTAGAAATCCATGTCTCTGTCAGGCCTATAACTGCAAATTGAATATATCCAAACAATTTAAAAAGGAAATCAAGTTCTCATGATTCTTAGAAAGACTTCTACAATTAACATGGATACATGAGAAGTGTTTATCCTTATAACAACATTATCATTTAAAACACTATCCTTCAATTGCTTGATAAATTTGGTAGTTGTGAAAATATATTCATTTTAAATTAGAAGCAGCTTCAATGTCATCAGAAGGTGATATCGAAAATTCTAACCTTGTAATATCATTCAAATATTGGTTCTTAAGATAATACACATAAGACATGACATTACAACAACAGCAACAACAATATAACTAGAAATATCCAAATTGAATACAAAAAAGTATTAAGAATAATTCAGACAATTTACTTGCCAGGTATTAATTTGAAATATATACATGGGTGTGAGAGTGGCAGCAAATAAATTTGGTAGTTGTGAAAATATATTCATTTTAAATTAGAAGCAGCTTTATGAATAACATTATGAAGCGATTATAAATCTGAGCTCACACATCTCTGGTTGAGAGGTACATGAAGCCTCCATCAAAATCATAATCACAGTCTGGCTAAATCTTGCTCGCATGTGATGAGTTTCTTTACAAAATACCCGATTGTTGTTGGAACACCAACAAAAATTCTTCCATCCAATGTCCAGTAATGTGAGTCCTTCTTGTGATGCAATTCACTCATCAGGAACTTGTGCATGGGACAAACAGTGCTCTTTCATTTGAGGGTATTTATATGTTAGACTGTCATTTTGTACTTGCTCTATAAATGCTATCGTGTCCAGATATAAGATGTCTGAGAGAGAGAATTTTGGACTAGACTGCTTCTGTCATTCAAAAACTAATTATCTGCATTCAAAATTATGAGTCATTTTATGAATGCCAGGTATCCAAAGTCAGTGCATCATGAATGCAGACAATCAAGAGCTCACTGGCAGTGCTTTTGTAGATAGAAGAGTTTGTAAAGTAAGTTGTCATAGATCATTCTTGTTACATGTTTATCTCATTTGTATACTTTTCAAATTGATATGATATAATTGCAATAATTATAATATCATCTGTTCAGAGCCAGAAGTGTGTTAACTCTTTGTCAAAGTATATGAGTTAAAAAGCCCCTTTCCCTCCAAATAGATGGTATGCACTTTGTTCTTGAAAATTTGTTTGTGCAAAGAATTACCAGGTAACTTCCATGTGGTTGCCCTTGTTTGTAGACTCTGTAACTTTTCTTTCACAGAAACATAAACAAATGAAGAAGAAGAAGAAGAAGAAGAAAAAGGAATCGTCCAAGAAGAGCAGAAGCCCTGTCAGGTTATCCACTGTGAGTATGTTATTATATTCAATATTTGAAGCTCGCCTGTGCGGGTACGTGCCCCTCCTCTGTTCCATAGATGGAGGCTAAGTTACAGTGGAAAACACTCCACCACCTGGATTGAACGTTAAATGGAGGTTCCATGTGTAGGAGATTCACCAAGTATGCATGTTAAGAAACCACTGTACTATTTGAATAAGAGTAGGGGGAACTGCAGCGTAGTACTGTAGTGCACCTGCACATTCCAATCACCATCAGGAGGAGAGACCTGAAAGTTACAGCAATTCAGTTCATTTTCCCCTCCCAGGCATATATGATGCCAAATACTTGATGATAGAAGTGATAGTAATATCTGTCAGTACTACGTACCTGTTAGATATGATTTGAATCCGGTAAATTGCACATTTCTTTAAAGTTCATGCATAAAAACAAATAAGAACCCATGCCTGAGGTTGTTATTTTAAAACAACATACATTTCTTGAGTAATATTCTCTTTGAATGAACTCTTCAATTGCATAACAGGATTCCACAGATACATGTAGTATTATTTGTAGAATATTTAAAGTGACTCGGTAACATTGTTGAAGGTTGATGAAAAAAATTGCTTAATTTTTGTATGAAATGTTACTTACTATATTCCTTCTACTATACTAACCCTCTGACACGCAAAAAATCCTGAACAAATTCTCAAACCACAAAGATATCTATGGTTTTCTTTGAAGGCGTTGATGTGAGGCACCCTCTAACAGTGATTAACAGTAAATTCTCCCAACCATTTTTGAATTTTCCCAACCGTTTTTCCATGACATATATACATAAAACAGGCTATAAAAATCTGTCAACACTTAACTGTCTGGAATGGAATGTAGAGCCATTTTATTGCTTTGTGACGATTTACATTCACCTAAAATGTAATTAAATTGTCCTTGTCTTGATGCTGAACAGGCTTTGACAAGTAGCAGAATAGAAGTAGAATAATATAGTTGGGAGAATTAAGGAATCGATCAGATCAGTTTTTCCCAATTTGTACCATGAATAATGATCCATTTTCACTCAAATTTTCAGATTATCTTTAATTGTACATCTAGCATTGAAGTCACTACCTTAGCACCACTATCTCTCATCTGAACAATGTTACAAAGTCCCTTTAAAGAGATTTATAGAGTAATCAGCAATGCAATAATAAACATACTGTATATTATTTAAATATTTATTCATTGAAAGGATCTAACAATATTTTTTCTTTCACACTTTCTTTTTGTTGGTACTCCCCTCCCATTCTTTGCATTTCAATCTGTTTTTCTTCACTCTCTTCACTATCTTTCCTATTACTATCTCACACTACGCTTTATAGCTTTCTTTTCTTTTGTACCCTCTTTCATTCTGTCGCTCCCTTTCTCTTTCTCTTTTTTGGAGTCGTATTTGTCACTCTGTTCATGTTTCGTCTGCCTATGTGTGAACTGGCGATGACGGTGATGACTGCAGTACTTGAACGATGAAAAAGACGTAGGTAGGAGCGTGGTGTCTGGTCAGAAGATTAAAATGAAAGTCAGAAAGACTAGCCAGGATAAAGCGGTAAGTAAAAGGGTGCCCTAGCCTCTAGCCTTCAACATGGATCATTTTGTTTGCTATAGGGCAAGACTCATCTGATGAAAATACATGTTGTGTGATATCACAGCATGAGCTTTTCTCACATAAGTTATCATGCTGCCCAGAACCATTTGAATAAGCTTTGTCTCATTTAAAATTTACCCTTAACCCTATCAACCTGGGCTATTTTGAAACTGCATAGCCTGGAAGCCAATTGAATCAATTTTTTTTTTCAAATCTTAATTTAATGAAAACAAAATATTTTAAATATATAAAAATTGACATTTTTTTTGTTTTAAATTTTTTTTCCCCCAAAATGTTTTTTTTTTTTAAATAAATTTTGATGCAGGATATAAAACAAATATACCATGCCTTCTATTCGAGGTACTGGTTAAACTATGGGCCTCAGTGACTCCAAAAGTACCATTTGCTATTGGAGTCACCTCTTGCGCATAGTTTTAACCAGAACCTCTCAAGACAGTGTATATTTGTATACTATGGTGATTTCATTTTTTTGGAAAAAAAATCACTCATTTGCATATTTATGGTAATTTATGCAATTAAGGTCATACAATTCGCATATTAACCCATAAATCATATATTCTTCATATTAAAACATTAGTTTTCATTACATACCGTATATATTCTGTAGACCATTTGGGATAATAATACAACAACAAAATTGGGAAGAGCCAGGTTATTCCTTTTCTATTGTTTTGATAGTTTCTCAAGTATTTCTTTGTTTTTTTAACTTATGTATGTATGTATTTTATTTTTTATGTTGGTTTATTTCATTTCTAACTATAAGTCAACTATTTTGACCCCCAAAATAAATACCTAAACTATAAACAGGGGGGCTTCTAAAGCCCCCCTCCCAGGCTAGAAAGGGTTAAAATCAAATTTAATTGGTACACATAGTAAATCTAAGGACTTTCAATATTCTTTTGCAACCAAATTATTTGTATGGAAAATACTTTCTTGTCCCTAATAATGAATTTTATGCTATGTTTAACTTCACAGCGTGAAAAGAACAGGGAACAATTGCTCCAGTTTCTGAATTCAACCAGGAATTGAGAAGAGATTGAAGCCTGCAAAGATAATTCATCTGAGAGCTCCAGTATAAGAGTGTTCAAAATCTTGTGATTGAGGAGAAAAAATCTATGCATTACCGGCTGTCATCATGGTGATTGAAAGAGTGAATGAACAGAGGAACTTGAGAAAAACAATCTTGAGATGGAAAAAAAACTTGATAGGACACATCTTACGGGGGATAACATGCTGAGGGACATCTTAGAAGGGAACATGGATGGTAAACAGGGAATAGGAAGACCATGAATTGGGGTGGTGTCAGACTTGTTAAGTAATAGAACATATGACACAATGAAGAAGGCGGCTAAAGATAGAGAAGAACGGCGAGGGAACTAAAGAGGGCTCTGGTGTGTGGAAAACACCTGTGAGGATCAGCTGTCGTAATTGCTTTCAACTGAGACTTTTTGTCATATTAGATTTGATTTAGAGGTGGAATGTATGCGAAATCAATCAATCATTCTGAGTGTAATAATGCATTTTAAAGGTACCGGTATACTTGACTTTGACGCTGTTGTCTTTCAGAATCCTTCAAGTCCATTATTTACAAACTGCATTGAAGTTTAAATGAATATTTGGTCTGTTTGGAGCCAGAAGGGCGTTAACTTATATAATCTAACACAACATTCTGGCTCTGAACATACAATTTGATTGTTATTTTTCACCAAAAATAAACCTGTAGAATGGAATGGTGCTCAGTGGCCATTGTCTTTTTACACTTTCGTATTTTCTTTTCGCATTTAAATTCTATGTACTTGTACTAGGGATTGTAGAAAGTGTAGCATTGTGTAGAAATAAGAGACAATTGTTTAATGTTAGCCCAACATATTTAGGGGAACTGACAAATAATGTGCCTCATAGCTAGTGTACAAGTCTGCAATGTCCTGAATCGTTTCACGCTTTAAGCTCCCTAGTCAAAATATAATAGTCTGAAGCTAGCAGAAAAACAGTTAGAAAAGTATATTTTCTTTTAAAACTGCACAGAATTTCCAACTCTGAATATATTTTTCATCTATGTTTTGTTCCAAATCCTTAGCCTTAACAATTTTTCGTCTATTTTTCTATTTAAAAAAAGAAGAAATTACATGTAGTCTAGTTTGTAAGAAATACCATGAAAATATTTTTTTAAAGCCAAGAAATATATTTCTCGCATGTGAAAATGACCATGGTTAATGTGTCAAATATGACGAGTCTGACATTCTTTGTGATCTGCCTGCCAAATTGCAAAGACTAAGTTCTAAGGTCTAATTTGTGTTCTTTAAGTCGCCTTAGACTGTTTATTACAATATGAGCCAGAGGTATTTCCTCAACTTTTAAAGGTAATAAATAATAATAATAATATTGGATATTTATATAGCGCACATATCCACTCTGCAGGGTGCTCAAAGCACTCCAATATTACCCCAGCTCTGCTAGGCTACCGAAAGTTTGGGGTTTTATACTAAGTTTTGGTGAATTTTGAAAATTGGGTGGATAGTGATTCTTTACAATTTTGATATATTTGGATGCCCCTGTGGATGTATTATAAGCATTAGAAAATTTAGCCCCTATAACACTTCTGCTTTCGAGAAAAATTGAATATAAAAATTTAATTTCAATTAGCGCCTACGGCCGTAGAATGGTAGCTGCGACCCTGAAAATCTCAGAATATGTAGTTGTGATATATAATTACCAAGAAACATTCCATATAGCATAATTAATATCTTGACCTTGAGAGGGAGCTATACAACATAAAGAGTTTATTATTTACAATTTCATAACTTTAGACTCAATTTCAACCGCGACAACGATCACTTAATATTGTAGGATCACATATGCTTCCAATATGTTCATTTGAACCAAATTTATGACCCCATACCAAAACTTTGTATTACATTTAATATTGGTAATGAGGAGCCTGTAATTTATCCATTTCTCTATTAAACCAATTTCGAGTAGAGATTGTAAGCGGTATAGATGATTGTGTACTGAATTTTTCCAAATGCAAATCCTTACCTGCATTTCTTCACTGCTCATATGTTTTGTGATACTTCCATTACAGGGTGTATTTGTGAGCAACTGACTTATATCGTACCTTGCATGTTAGTTTGAATAATGCGAGAATAACTTTGCTCTTTTATTATATCTGCATTATTGCCGAAAAATGGGTACAACTTCAAACAATTTTGCATTAAAGATATTATGTCCCTTTTGCAGCCAACCTTAAATCTGTAGAACTTTGCAGGATTTATGAATATGTCATGTATGTCCTATCTGTGAAATTTAAACGTTAGCAGTGTCCTAATATTCAAATTATGCAAGGAAACCCGTTTACTTGCTAGACTTCACTGTCAGGCACTATTGAGTGACTGACTGGCCTTTTTTCTTCTTTGGTAATAACATACATGACAAGAGTTGTAAAGGGTACATGAGCATTTGTCTACATCAATAACCCACTTCTTGTGATGGCCAAGATTAAACTGATTGAATCTTTGTGCAGCATAAAACGTACAACAATGCGGTACAACAATGCGGTACAATGGTCTAAAAATCAAGACTCTTACTTATTGGCTCTATAGCTCCTAAGTCGATTTTGCAACTAATAGTCGTGTTTTCCCCACTTAAAGACATTTTCAAGCCCCCTTTTTTTAAGGGGAGTTATAAATTAGTATTATCTTTCAAATGCCATTGGAATTTAACCTTTTCATTTTTTTGGCCTGCAAATGGGACATAGTACCTTTAAGTAGCAAGTTACATATAAATGTTTCAATAATAAATGGCTAAATTGGCCTTTCTTTTGATTATAGATTTGGTTCCCTCTTCTCATGGTAGAAATGTTTCAAGTTTGGTTATTATATTTCTCTCTTCTTTATTGCTTATTCCATACCCTGATAATGTAACTTGTGGATCTGTCTGTTTAAACAAATCTAGCAAGAACAGGTATTACTATTTACATGTAGTCCCAAGAAGTGAGATAGGAAATGTACAGTTTAATGGAAGGTAAAATGTAACTTATTGCAACGAACATTTTGAATGTGTTTATGAATCTCACAGATGTTTAGTTGCATCTAGACTGAAGAATGATCTAAAAGTTTTCTTAAAATTTGATTGTAATGACAACATTAATCAATATTCATTTCTTTTGCCATTGAAAAAAATAAAATAAGGGAGAGTGAAACTGGACATGAAATATTTCGCAGGGATTTTCGAATAATGGTAGAGATTAGAGAGGTATTAATGTACATGTATAGACCACACCTTATTTCTCCAAGCAGTTTGAAACTTTGTATTAAAAACTCTGATATATCGAGGTAATTATGCTGGCCCCAGCTCTTTATAATCTATTGCTTTGTTACCCCGATATGAAAACATAGCTGGTAAAGCAAGGTAATTTTCATGGTCCCATAATGTCTTTGTTTCCACTGAATCTCCTTTCTAAGGTTAAAACATGTTCAATACTTTATTGTAAGCATCTAGATACATTTTATAATGGTGTTTTCTATCATCTTTGTAAATAAGTTAACTTCGTCTTTCACCATAAATACTGTAAAAATAAAGTCTGTACATTGTTAATTTCACCGATGTGTCTGCTATTCTGTGTTTTCAGAGAATTCAAAATCAAATTATGAAAAAGCATACATTTTTAATGATAAAACAATATATGTACAAAGAAGTATTAAGTGATGTAAAATTATACCACTTTATTCAGAGCATTTTATTTTAGTATATTTGTGTTAAATCATTACTATACACTTTACATTTACTTATACTACAGGGTAATATTGGTATGATAAAGTCTGTCATGACAAACCTTCACTAATGACAAAACTTCTTTTCCTTTCTTAAAAATCTTATGTTGCACTGTATTTGCTTCAAGATTTGTAGTGCGCCCCATAATATTTGTTATACCAAGATTTCCAGTATCATCATGTCCATCCTAATCATGTTTATAGCATACCGTTAAGTGAACATGTTTGTGTGAAATACATGTACCCTACTGCTTAATGACAGTAAATTGGAGAAAAATCAAGGCATCTTCTACAGAAAGTTCATACATCTGTACACATAATTTCCCACTTTTTGTAACATAATGTCTCAAAACTCTCATATGCAAAAAGAAATACCGGTATGGTTATACAATACACAACTAAAACATAGAAAAAGTAGTGATTTGGACAATAAAGAAAAATAGTAAATTTGCAGCTTGGAGCACAACTCTCCTTATTATCGAGATATTCATGATTGGACTACATGCAATGCTTCACAGATAAGCTGACTTGGCAAATTTTACTTTTTTAAAACTCATTTATTTAAAAATTCAATTGTACAAATCAAATTATTCTGTATTTTTGTCCATCATGAATTCTAGTGAGCTCATATTCTGTTACCGAGATAAAATTGAAAGAAATTAATATACCTAAAGAAAAAGGATTATTCATTGGGAAGTACATATAATAATAATAATAATAAAAACGATGTTTATAAAGGGCTTACCAATTACCATAAGCGCTTAGTAATTCGCAATCCCCCTCATATAAAGGAATTCTTTGTTTCTGTGAAGTGCTTGCAAAATATATACACCTTTCTCAAAACCACATACGTATCTTTCTTTATTAATTACCGGTACTAAAGCAGAAAATTACGGACCATACAATTTCTATGTAAATGAATGCAAACTCAATTACGAATAAAATAAGCCATTAAAACCTTGTCATTAAATATCGGGCATACTTCTATTAGTATGTATCTTTACAACCCAATGCTTCCTTAAGACCTGCCAAAAACAGCATAACTAATATACACCAATTAAGCATTCATTTTATTGGGTATTAATACATATGGTTCATTCCTATTAAAAGATTCTAGGAAGTAATATCCATTATTTTACAGACTTTGACTATCTTGCACTTTTAGACATAAAAGCCCATATATGAAAGCAAAGGGATAGTGCAGCTAATATGTAGTGATCGAATCAAGATGAAATGTATATGTGTGACCTCTGCCTATACAGGTCTCACATTTGATTACAATATTACCTGAACTTAAGTTATACAAATTTTCTTGACTGAGTTCATTAATATTCAATGAGTATACCCTTTAAATGCCATAAAAAAGAAAGAGTGGTGAAAATGATGTCTATCTCTTTCTTTTGAAACGGAAATATGTACCTACACTATAATTATTATTATTTAACTTTTATGTACATATGTATATATTATATCGAGGGGAAAAAAGGCATATTACCTAAAAACATTTAATTCGTTCACTAAAGATAATTATTCAAAAACCTTGGTTTCACAGAAGGGGTTATAGGTATAACATAAATATTATCAAACTTCAAACTTAACTTTGCCTGGGTTCAAACTTGTTTACCAAAAGTTGACATGTAATGTTTGTGAATCTCTCCATTTCTATCCCCTTTCTTATTACATCTATACAATATGACCATGAAGTGACTGAAGTCTACATTTATATCTCCTTTAATTTCACAGCTTTACTCTGACTTTCTTCTAAAAAAAGTGTAAGGAGAAAATTGGGTTGCCAAACTTAAAGGGAAACTGGGGAAGTCCACCCTGTGACCCTGATATTTAGTTACAACAAAATATATAAACATTAAAAGAGACAGAAACAGATTGGTAAACATTTGAGCAAAATCTGATTGAAAATAAGGTACGGTAGTTTATGAGTTTTTGAAGTTGTAATTAATGGACACGAATTTGTTGACATAATTGCTCTGTGCCAGCAAAAGTAATACATTTTTATTTTCTGGATCCAAAGATAAAAAATACACGTCAATAAAAGGGGACACTCTATGGGTTAAGCTATGACCATGCTTGCATACATGTGTGTGTCATCACTCTCTCCCTCTCTCTCCCCCCCCCCCCCCCTCTCTCTCTCTCTCTCTCTCCCTCTATCTGTCTCCCTCTCTCTCTCTCTCTCTCTCTGACTCCCTCTCTCTCTGACTTCCTCTATCTCTCTGTCTCTCTCTATCTCTTTTGTTCTCTCTCTCCCACTCTCTCTCTCTCCATCTCTTTCCCCCTCTCTCTCCCTCTCTCTCTCTCTCCCTCTATCTCTCTCTCCCTCTATCTACATGTATCTCTCTCTCTCTCTCACTCACTCACTCACTCACTCTCTCTTCCTCTGTCCTTCTGTTTCCCTTGATCATGCATCTGCAGAACAGTGTGAACTATACCGGTAGATGGTTTTCAAACATATTATAACTAAGCTTATTTTATAATATGATAAACGAACAAAAATACAACATAATTCATTAATTCATAATTTCAAAACGTTTATGACTAAAATATATCACAATTACATAATAGGAAAATACATTATTTTCCCAAAACTAGTACAAGCATTACTTTTTTTCTGAAAAAATTGAGTTTCATATTTCTCACGAGAAATTAAATCCAAGTTATTAGTTTTTCCTTTATCAAAACACACTGTTTGAAACGATAATGCAATCATTGTCAGAATGACATGCCATGCGTGACTCCACAATCTAAATTGTATCATACTTTGTCGAGTGTTTTGTTAAGGTCTCTGTTCATACAAGTATAAAGAGGAAATTCACAAGTCGATCATAATTTTGCAGAATGTGTTGTTTGACAATAGGGTAGGTCCTCTCATGTCTGTTGAGTATAGATCAACACAGATCTCATTCAACCTAAATAAAATTTTGTACTAGGATCATTAATTTTGACAAACATTTTGGAACAGTGGTTCCAATCTTCAAGAAGGTCAAGAAGAATGACCCAGCCAACTACTGACCTGTGAGTCTGACATCCATTATATGCAAGTCTATGGAGAAACTAGTAAGAAAGCATGTCATACATCATTTAGAACAGAACAAGTTAATGTGTGATGAACAACATGGATTTCGGGCTGGAAGATCTTGTTTGACTCAGCTATTAGAAGTTTGCGAGGAGTGGACAGATGTCATTGACCAGGGTCATCATGTAGACTGTGTCTATCTGGATTATTGAAAAGCATTCGGCAGCGTGCCACATCAACGGCTCATATGTAAACTTCAGTCTTACGGAATACTTGAGACCATACTTGAGACGGGATGCAACAGTAAAGAGGACAAATAAACTAAGCTTCCAGTCTCTATACCCAAGTATATTCCAAGTAAGTACGTATATAAGAAACAGAACCAAACAATAGAAGCATGTGTTCCTGTAAAATTTGTGACTCTTTCAGTCATATGATTATCATTATTATTTTTTCTTGAATTTGTAATTATTGGTCATTTTCCTTTTTTAAAGAAACAACATATCTATTCATCTGTAGTGCCGAAATCCGGTATATAGTTAGATTTACTAATACTAAAACTAATCTTAGAGTCATGAAGTCTTTTCTAGATTCATATCCAGAAGAGGTAAATTATAACAATGAATATAATAATCGTACAGAGCAAAATAATTTCTGGTAATTGATACACTTGAAGTACATTGATCTAAGTCATAGTCCAAGATCGTTCGCTAGCCCAATCACGCTTGGTTGTCTCTGGTAGATGGATATCAATGAGCCATCACAAACAGCAAGCTTGAAAGGCGACAATGAGACAAGTCGAAGCCAGTAGTCACCTGAAAGGTTCCTAGACATCTGAAGATCTCTAGAGATAGGTTCGAGAAGTGATCCATCAAGGGTGTATTTATCTATAGATGCCTTGCTGTCCCGCCCCAAAGCTGAAACTTTGGCGACATAGACATCATCGTTGATATCACAAGTGGAGTAGGCGAACTGTGTTTTGTCGACCTTGAAGATGTCGGTGGTAGCATTGGTAGTTGGGTCCAGAACCTTGACACCAGACCTGTCCTTCACCACAACCTTTCCACATGAGGTGACATCAATCTGCTGAGGTTGACAATGATCCATCGAGATACTCTTCAGAGGGTTTCCTCCACTTTGTTGGAACTGGTGGATTTCGCTGTGCTCAGCATACCCTAAGAATATCCGTCCATCAATGCCTGATGACATGGAGACATGTTGCGTAGACGAGGGAGCAGCAAATCTGATTGGACGTTCCTCGCCATCAGGTGTCACTTCTTTGATCTCACCATACATCGGGTACACGATGATGGTGTCCACTAACGTGGCAGCGAGATCTACCAACTCTACATGTTCAAGGATTCTGGAAGGTGGTCCATCTTGTTTTTCAATGGTGCTGAAGATATCAATACCACCCGTTTCGTAACCTACAGCCAAGCGTCCATCCCGCAACGATACCATACCCTGCATGCAACCCCGTTTGTCAAACGGGATAGGGAGTTGATGGGACAGTTTCCACTCGGTGTTCTCCTGGAGTTGTCCAACTGCAAGGTCTGTAGCCCTGTTACCAGAAAACCGAACTGAGAGTTCTCTGATTCTATCAATAGCCCCTCCGCTGGCACATATACCGGTTGCTTTCTTCATCTTCTTGCAGACAGCTCTTGATGTGTTTACAACATCAACGGCATCCCCATGATGCTTAACAACGGTTGCTATGCGTCTTCCTGTACTCATATCCTCCTCAAGAGTGTTAAGCACCTTAACATTTGAGGCTTGTCGGAGCCGCTTGACTTCATCCAAAAGCATGTCCTTATTCTTCTCAATTTGTGCAATCATATCTTGAGCATTTGCCTTTATCTGCTCTTCTAACAAATTTAGTTGGTTTGCTAATGAATGTATGTCAAATATTCGTTGAGAACGTAATATCTTTTGTGCCTTACCGACGGTCCTTATTCCTTCATTCGCATCTTTAATCATCGTTATTAGCTCACACCTTAGACGATCCGCTTCAGCTGGGAGGTCACCAGTCTCATGCCCATGATGTTCTTCTTCCTTGCATTCCTTACAGATGGCCAACTTGCATTGCAAGCAATAAATAGTCAAAAGGTACTGAAGATGCATTGGACATCGTCTCTCCATCTTGATGTTAGCTGGTTCATTTTCAGAACCATCGTCTGATCGCTGATGCCCTGATGACGTTCCCATGGAGAACATGTCGTTTCCTGTGGTGGATTTGGTAGTTGCGGTGTTTCGTTCACTGCTGATAGCCAGGCTCAAGTTATCAGAATCATAGCTGTCAGGTCTTAGTTGGATTTGGTTTGGCGCTATGGGGGATTTGCGTTGAAACCCTGATGACCTAAGTGATCCTATTGAATCACTTTTGGAATCACCTGATATGCTTGTGACTCCATGATCACAGACAATGTCACCGTCGCCTCGCGGTAAAGATGCTGTCAAATCACCTGACAGCATCATACTCAAAGACATCGATGACTCACTACCAACGGATGTGACAAAGCTTGGAAACTCAACAGAATCAATCGAAGTGACATCTGAAGATGTAATCAAGGAATGTCCAAGTCCCACTCCAGACCCAAATGATTTTTCACTTAGTCCATCGTGTCCGATCAGCCCCAGACCTTGTAAACTCTCCAGTAACCGCTTAACGGACACATCAGTCTTAAGTCTGGATAGACTCTCCAAGCTGTCCACTGCTGTCCCACCATCACATGAAGGGCAACGTAAACTGCGACAGGCTTCATCGCAATTTTGCTCAAGGTTGTAAACTTGCTTCTCGAGGCATTCAAGACAGAAGAGATGGAAGCAGTTCAGAGACCTGGGGTTGGAGAGAAGGTTCTTGCAGATGTTACATTGAAGCTCGTCCTTAAACCACCTTGCGACATCCAACTCCTCTGATGTCTGCGATGACATCCTCTCTGTACTCTGTACGATAGTTCCTGTTGATTGAAAAAAGTGACCAGTTTTAAGTTTGGATACCCTGCCTGCGTTACATTTTATTGGTATGGTCATTCTTATTATTAATATAACTTTCATAATTATCATTATTATTATCATTATCTTCATCTTCATATTCATCATCATCTGATCAACACTTCTCTCTCTCTCTCTCTCTCTCTCTCTCTCTATCAATCTCAATCTCACCTCCCTCCCCTCCCCTCTCCTTACCTTAAAAGCATCGTTTAACAATGTTAAATCTGTGATGCACGGCCCTACATGTTATCAGTGTCTGTGATATGGTGTAATATTGAAGCCCTAAAAAAAAATTGCGCTCCAAAATGATCAAGAAGTGCCTCAAAAAAGTAAAAATCTGTGAGTGACCAGTTTTACCATACTCATTTTCCCCAATAGACTGTAGTGTTATGAAAACGCAAAATTTGGTTTCGATTTCCAATCATAAATATCTTGATAATCAGACAGGCGATCGGCTTCGGCTTGTAAAAGTCATGGGGTTTTTGCACTGACGCTGACCTGAAGCCTAAGGTTATAATCATTGCAGCACGAGCTAATTAAATCCAGGATTTTGTTTCAGAATCTAAGACAAAGTTACCGGATCCCTTTAAGCTATTCAACCTCTCAATTCATCCCAGTCATCGCATAGGCCTCTACGCTACATAAAAAGGATGCATGAAATAAAAGTCAGACTTTAACTTACCTTGCACTGTAGTCGGCTGTCGCCAGTGTAGGCTTATTCCGCTATCGGTGGCACAGCTAGCGCTAGTACCGTATGCCTAACGAGTAACGGTATTACCTAAGATGAGGCTATGGAGGCGGAGGCGCTACCTAGGTTAATATTGGCTGCTAATCTGTGGCAGAGCCAGAAGTCAGATAGTTATGATATTTTACAATTTAAACCAAAAGTATCCTGATTTTCCTAACAAACCTAACAAATCATGCCCATGAAAATTATGAACAAGTACAACATAAACGTATACATGTAGGCCTACAAGTGAGAAACGGGGATTCCCCAATGTACGCATGCGCAATAGATGCTCGCGCGCGCTGCATGACTCAGAGGGGATTTCCCGTTTCTCACAGGGGCCCATACAGCTAGCTTGACCTGAAAAGACCTGTAAACGACACGTAGGGAGATGCTAACTTCTTATGAGGAATTGTACATGTTGGCTTCGATACACATATATGCAGCAGTAGGTAATGCCAGTGAACGTACTCCTTTTGGATGTAAAATAAAGTTCAAGCTAACTTACAACCGCTGGGTTTCATAGCTTATTGTGAAATGATGGGTTGGGAAGGGGGTTACTCTGCAGCTTTACCCCCCCCCCCCCCCCTCTCTCTCTCTCTCTCTCTCTCTTCACCTTCTCGATCCGCTGCTAACAAGCTCCCATCACCCCCCCCCCCCATTTCTATTGCTGTTTCAACCTGTCCACACACACGAACAAGCAACAAAATTGAATTCGAATCTGAGTTTGAACACATATACCTATTTGGGGGGAGAAAGGGGGGGGGGGGCATAAACTAACACATTGTGGGCCTTTTTTTAATTACCTTTCTTCTTCTTTTCTTTCTTTTTCTCGCTAAATAAAAAGGAAAAGAAAGGAAAGAATGTAGTGTAATTTATTTTCGTCTCTGTATTATATTTCAAAAGAAACACGTGGTAGTAGGTTAATTTTTGCACTTTCCTGGTTATTGTAGTTTTTGACATTTTGAACTCAATCATGCTTATTACACTATAATTTTGACATTAGTTATCCACTGACATTTAACACAAATTGAGAATGACCCCATTTGTTTGGATAATTATCAATACATTTTTAATTTGAATGTAGAATGTGTACTATTTTGTTACAAGCCCCTTCCCTTTCACCCCCTCTCTCCTCTCTCTCTCACTCTCTCTCTCTCTCTCTCCGGGCCTCCCTTCCTCGACCCTTTAAGACGATCTATTTCCCTCTCATTCTTCCTCTCTGTTTCCTTGTTAATTCCATCTTGTACTGCGCACAAGAGATCATGACACATACCCTCTAACTCGCAGGGAGCTTACACACGCGGGAACTTGCAGACGAGAGGCACAAATCTTTGCGATCACTTCCATCAACCGATACCTTAACATGCATTTAATAGGTACTTACTTAACTGTAATTGATCTGGTTGTCTCAAGATCTGTTTTGCTGTAGTTGAGAGTAAAAGCTCAGAGGAATTTTTTGTTGGGATTTTGCCAGTTTGTGATAGCAGAAATCTCCGAAAATCATTGCTACCATCTTTCGTTTCGCTTTCGATAATGTAAGTATCAATTCATATTATTTTTCTCATGGTTCCCCAAGGTAAAATTAATGATATGACGTTTGAAAAAAAAATTATAATACAATGTAATCGAAATTGAATAAAACCGTAGTGTTAATTCGTTGTGCACGAATATGGCTATATAGCTTTAAGGCTTTCAAAGATATTGCAATTGTTAAAGGTAATACAAAGTTTTGGTATGGGGTCATGAATTTGGTTTAAATGAACATATTGGAAGCATAATTTATGCGATCCTACAATATTCAGTGATCGTTGTCGCGGTTGAAATCGAGTTTAAAGTTATGAAATTGTAAATAATAAACACTTTATGTTTTATAGCTCCCTCTCAAGGTCAAGATGCTAATTAAGCTATCAAACAATGTTTCTTGACTAAATTTGACCGATTAGCTATTTCTGTTCGAAAATTATATACCACAACTACATATTCTGAGATTTTCATGGTCGCAGCTACCATTGTACGGCCGTAGGAGCTATTTGAAATTTATCAAAATTTACCGGGAGCACCGGTAAATCTTTATATTCAATTTTTCTCGAAAGCAGAATTGTTTTAGGGCTAAAGATTCAAGTGTTTTTAATACATCCACAGGAGTTTCCAAATAGATCAAAATTGTAAATGTAATGTAAATTTTTCAAAATTTCCCAAAACTTTGTAATATCTTTAATGGGGTGCGATTACATCGCTTTGATATAGATGGAGGCTAAATGAATCATCGTTTCGTCGTGACGGGTCGAGAGGTCGCGTAACACGACCTTTTGTGAATACATACCCCTTTATTTACGAAATGTCGGGGGTAATGTTTGTGAAATAAATCCCTCTCGGTCTCATCTGCAAATGTTCTGGTTCAATTTACACGACACTAGTCTTTACGAAAACCCTACGACTAATCTACGAAAGGTCGCGTGATCTTCCGCTTTCGTTTCAAGCAAGGTCGTGTAAGCAAGCCTCGATGGACGCTTCAAATTATTTCAGTGAAATTTGCCCTGCTTCCACTAAGAAAAAATGAATAACTTTTATCCCAATGTTTAACTTATGTATTTTATAATTTACATTGTAGTCTAAATAAGTTAAAACAGCCCATCTTGTGTATAACAAATTATTAGTGTAAATCATTTTTTCTTCCTAAAAACAACTTCATTCCAAGAATTGAAGATTGATCAATTTATTATTAAAATTGTTTTTTATTTATCGCAATTGTCATCCTCATATTAAATATATCATTATTTTTATACTCTAGATTACATTTTCATCATCTTCTATTATTGCTACTGTTATTTCTTAAATCACATAAATGTTCATTATATTTTCCACCTAATTACATTAAAGGTACTATGTCCCTTTAGCGTTAGCAGTGTCATAATATTCATATTATGCAAGGAAACCCGTTTACTTGCTAGACTTCATTGTCAGACACTACTCTGTGACTGACTGGCTTTTTTTCTTCTTTGGTAATAACATGTACATAAAATTAGCTGTAAAGGGTATTTGTCTACATCAATAACCCACTTCTTGTGATGGCCGAAATTAAACTGATTGAATCTTTGCGCAGCATAAAACGTACGACCATTCGGTACAATGGTCTGAAAATCAAGACTATTACTTATTGGCTCTATAGCTCCTAAGTCGATTTGACAACTAATATTCGTTATTTTCCCAGTTGAAGACATTTTCAAGCCCCACCTTTTTTTAGGGAAGTTCTAAATTAGTATTATCTTTCAAATGCCGTTGGAATTTAACCTTTTCATTTTTTGGCCTGCAAATGGGACATAGTACCTTTAATATTACAACGTATTTTAAGAATGAAAAGTATAACGTAATTCAATAGTCTGCAATGATCTTCAACACTTACTGTGAAGGAGGTAGACTCAACCCAAAGAAGAAGTAGAAGAACAGCTATTCTTCCGCTTCTCAATTATCACAACTGACTATTTTTCTCCCGAATAAACTATACATTATTGAAACAATTCATCTTACTATTCTAAACTGGCCAGTGGCCACCTTTAAACTACATAATAATAATAATAATAATAATAATAATAATATTGGATTCTTATATAGCGCACGTATCGACCTTGCAAGGTCCTCAAGGCGCTCCAACATAGGCCTGGGTATAGAAGGAAAAAAATTGTAATCGGTGGTTGCCATTTAAATCATCACGATAATAATAGCTTCCCTTAAACTCCGAAGCCGGATGCTGTGTAGCTCAGTGTCTCCAGGGATAGAGTCGAGGTTAAGTTATCCGGGAGGGGGGGGGGGGGGGGCGTGACGCAACTAGGATTAAACAATTGGAAGGCAGAAATGAGAATAAGAATATTTTCTCCACCCTCCTACATTTGCACACCGAACGATTTTCTTTTGGTGTATGTTTCTCGGTTAGTAAATCGGGGAGGGGGGGGACATTTTACAACTTTATGTTTAAGGAAAGTCACTATTATGTGAAAGACACTTCGTAAATGATAAGTGAAATGCCCCTTCACCCTCCTATTTAAGGTATACTTTTACTATGATGACAAGCTTGTACTTGACATCATATAATATTGAATATTTGTAAAAGTGGGTCGATCGAGATTTTCCACATCGTTTAACTAATCACGAAGAATTACCATTCAGCTTCAATCTAGGCTGTGTCTCAGAACATAATCTCCAAATAACCTTTTTCGAATTATTAGCGTAGACTCTCGCTTCGCATGAAGTACAGAATTATTATTACATTCATTTCGCTATGATGAATTTCGGGGCTTTGGATTTCGACGAAAATGGGTTTAAGATCCTTATATTTCTCTCAGAAACTCACCAAAGCTTGCTAATCCTACGGCTAATGACAGAGTCTTACCTCTGCTTATTAAATCTTCAATTCGCGCCTTCAAATCTTCTGGATCATGTTCATTAATCATTTGAGACTAAACGAATTGATGGAAGATGGAGAAGGAGTGGGGTGGCCGGGGGCGTATATGAAAGGAGGGATGGGAAGGGGAAAGGAGTGTCAAAAATTGATCGAAAGTGTATTCACATCGTGTTCAATGGTCCTTTGTAATCATGAACATGCATGAATCTATAATACATCTTTATTAACTTAGGTAGTCTTCAGAGACTGAACTTGGATTTATTTCATGAACCAGAAATGGCCTGTTGGTATATGGTCGTGGCCCGGATAGCAGTAAAGGTCGCAGGTTCAAATGACTCCACGTTCAAATACTTCTCTGATGAATTTTTACATTCGTTTCCAGGTCATGCAGTCTATCTCTGACACTGTGGGTTAAAGGGGAATTCTTTCTTTTATAGTAATAACCCTTCCCCCACCTCCCTTTTTTCTCTTGTTTGTTTTTATTAATGAATTTAAGATTTTGTTAACGCGAAATTGGGACTGCAAAAAGTAATGTTGGTCTTCCCCCAACAAAACAATAGAAAAATGAGGTATGATCTTATCTCCTTTACAAGTACTCAATCTTCACTGTGACCTAATGAACGACCCTCAAAATTGAGCCATGCACAAACTGTGGCATTCAACATCCAAGCAGGGGTTCGCAACCAAGGCGATGCGCTAGTGCCCTTTGGTAAGGCATGAATCCTCATTACCAGGTCCCTCGGAGAGAACCCAAAGCCGTCGGCCGTCTGGTTGCTTACTTACAAGCATTTATGCTTTCTTAGCAGTCAGGTAAATGACCATCATTCATTCAAGACGCCCCCGCCTCCGTCTCCACTCGTCTATCTTTTGCTTTACACCCCTTCCATACTCCTAAATCCAGTGATTCAATATATAAAGACACACGCATTCGCTATCTGCAAAGTTACTAGGGCTCATTTTTCATTATTGCTGTAGATATTCCACCATTACTTTGTTTGGAGGATTACCAATAAATAAAAGTGTTTGCTTTCTTCGCATAAATACAAACTATTTGGGTGTTTTTTATTGATTTTGCAATGAGATAATGTAAAGGGCGGCAGATTGATAATGAATAAAAAGTAAGATCTAAAGGGAGGGGGGTATCAAAAATGAAACCCTCTATGCAGTGTACTAAACCGAAATAATTGAATAGGATAAAGTTCAGTACCTTAATAAAAAGAAGAAATACAGTTTCATTGTTTTCCCCACTCCCCCAATAATGGCCATTACCCGTGAACCCCTTATCAAGGTAAAAACAAGAACACCCGACCCCCAGAAAAAAAGCAAACAACACAAAATAAAACAAAACTGCATTGTGTCTAATAAGTTAACAACTATGACAATAGAAGGTGAAATCGAACGACCTACTTTCTAAATTGATCAACTCACCTCAACTCTCTCCTGTCATATCTGTTATTGTACTGTCAATAAAGTAAGGTCCTTTGGGACTATACGTGTGACATCATCGTTCACCAACTATAAGATGATAAACCTACATGAGCAGAAGAAGGACTTATGTACACTAAAACAGTTTGAATCATTACAAACAAGCTAAGTATCCTAATAAGTTTGATTTTTTGCACACCAGCTTTGTTTGTTTGTTTAATTGGATGGTTGGTTGCATTTCACTTTGAACGACTCCGTAGGAAGTACATTTGCCCCATCCCTCTCCCTCCCTTGCACATAAGGCACGTAGGGGAGAACTAGTTTTGCTATCAACAGAACGCCCCAAAGAATTATAAGCACAACACAAAGGGAAAATATGCCCCCGTTCTACTTTGATAGCCAAAAGTCACCTGAAAATTCTGATGCCAAGTTTGACCTTTCTGCATGTCAGATTGTTTTTGTCCTCGGAACTGTGCCTCTACAGTACTAAATCCGTTTTTGTTTAATGAACTATATTTATATTGCCTACTATAAATTATTAGCTTCAAGTGACATGATTGATTCCGATGCTCTGTGGTGTAAATATAATATATTAATTCACGCCGTCTATGATGGGTATACAAATATACAATGTCTTGAGAGGTTCTGGTTAAAACTATGCGTAAGAGGTGACTCCAATACTTTTGGAGTCACCGCCGCCCGTAGTTTTAACCAGTACCTCGAATAGGAGGCATGGTATATTTGTTTTGTATCCTACATCAAAACATTATTATAAAAAAAACAAAAAAATACAATTTTGTGGGGGAAAAAATAAAGTTTAGAATTTAGAAAAATATATAAATATTTTGTTTTCATTAAATTAAGATTTGAAGAAAAAAAACCACAACAAATCAAATCAAAATCATTTTTTTTTCTTTAACTCCCAAATAGTACTCTCATATATACAGTACTTTTTTCAGAGCAACCTTAAAATAGTTGAAATATTTCTGGTCACGTGACGAGCTCTCAACCAATCAAAACCAATACATTTTTGATGCATGATATAATATGTTATATAACCGGAATAAATACCATCACCTGCTTCAGATTTCTTTCAACAAACCAGCATCCTTCTTCCTCTATCATAACATTATGCTCCTCCTCCCCCCCCCCCCCCAAGCCCATGTTCAATGTCAATGTAATATTTCCCATTTGAATTACGAGGGAACCGCGAAATTTCACTCTCTAAGTGTCTTTATTGTTCTCCAAATGTCTATATTTGGGCTCTACATTGTTTGATGGATGCAAGCTATACTGTGTGTTACTTTGAAGTCATTTCCAGCGGAAGTTGTACTCATCGTCAAGCTAAAATAACCACCACCATTCATTCATTCATCTTGTTAGATAGTTATTACTTCCTATTATTTTGTCGGGAGTTCTTCACACCGATGATCATTCTTAAAACCAACAGAAATACTGATGTACTAAATCAATACAAAATATGTATTGCAAACAAAAAATATTATTCGTGCGCAGACTCTAATTTGACACATTATCGCAATTCCTAAAGCCTTGAGCAGAGCCTAGCTCTGTCAGTCTCTGGCTGCGTTGTCCGGAGCAGCTAAAGTACATAGAGCCTATGAAGTGTGCTGTCAGCCTAGTCTCACAGTACAGATACTGTGACACACAGCGACTGCCAATTATTCGTGCCTGCACACTAGGTAAATATGGAAAGGAGAAACCTACAAGAAACTCAAGACTTGATAACTTTAGATCTCATGAGGTCTTTCGATCCAAGAATAAAGTTTTCTGTTTAAAGGTACTATGTCCCTTTTGCAGCCAACCTCAAATTCTGTAGAACTTTGCAGGAATGAAGAATATGTCATGTATGTCCTATCTGTGAAATTTAAACGTTAGCAGTGTCCTCATATTCAAATTATGCAAGGAAAGCCGTTTACTTGCTAGACTTCACTGTCAGACACTATTGAGTGACTGACTGGCCTTTTTTTCTTCTTTGGTAATAACATACATGAAAAGAGTTGTAAAGGGTACATGAGCATTTGTCTACATCAATAACCCACTTCTTGTGATGGCCAAGATAAAAATGATTGAATCTTTGCGCAGCATAAAATTTATGACCATTCGGTACAATTGTCTGAAAATCAAGACTATTACTTTTGGGCTCTATAGCCCTAAAGTCGATTTGACAACTAATAGTCGTTATTTTCCCACTTGAAGACATTTTCAAGCCCCACCTTTTTTAGGGAATTATCTTTCAAATGCAGTTGGAATTTAACTTTTTCATTTTTTGGGCCTGCAAATGGGACATAGTACCTTTAAAGAGGACAGAACTGTGGATAAATATTATTTCAATCAAATATGAAATAAATACTGGGGAAGAAAGAATCCATTGAAATACATGTAATCCTCTCCCTGTTAACAAGAAACCACTCAATCTAGATTTTCTTACTTCTCAGTGTATAAATCGTAGCGTGAGGCCTAGGCAGGCCCCCTGAGAAAATCCTGTAAAGTCTTGCAGAGATACACCCTCCCAAGTTATTGGAAAAAATAAATATTCTCCACTTTTGACCCCTGGAGTCCCAGCCACTATGACTAATGAATATGCCAATCGTTAACAGCTGCGTATATCATTCGACATTTTAAAGAGGTGCTTCAATTTGATCGTATAACAGCAACGATATTATGAATTGCCTTTGAAATAACCGTCGTAAGAGTCATGTACATCATTTAGTATTACTAGTCTATTACAATTGACAATGTTTTTAAATTACAAATCGATATCTGGATGACTCATTTATTTAAAGCCCCACTGTCCTATTTGTAGCTACTTGCTCCCTCTATATAGAAAACTTCCCCGATCGGTGCCTGTTGGTCCCACATGATCCTCTATTCCTTATGTTAGTTGAGAGCTGAGTTAATGCGATAGCCAACTGTCAGTGACCTCGCTGTGTGGTCTAATCCCTTCTGGCCCAGTAGTATTGACGGTCTTTAAAACAATCATAGTTCACTTTATCTTGAATATTGAACCTGACTTATAATGTGTATTGGAATGATACAGTTCCAGTTAACACAGTCATGTTTTGTTACATTATTATAACAAAACATCGCGTTGTTGTTATATTGTATATCAAAATCATACAATGCATATTTCACTTGAGCTATAATGCTATTCTGAAGTGTGATACAATTCTTTTCGTTTTCGCATATGTGACGGTTATTAATGCAATTATGTTTGAGTACAAAAAGAAGAAGAAATTAGAAATTAATTCGTTTATGATTTATGTCATATTAGTATTATTTCATATTCTGTATATCATACGATCACATGAATTTTGTATACAAGTATTGTTGTAAATAATTGTTATTTTATTACGTGAACAAATAGTATGGCAATAAAACAATCAAAATTATGGCAAAAGTAGTATAAACATTATGACCGGGGTGATAGTATATTTGTAAAGCGCTTAGATACATTTGTATTGAGCGCTATATAAAAGCTAAATATTATTATTATTATTATGTAGGCCTACATGTTTACTTTTGTCTTTATGGATAACTTGTTCATATTCTCACACTTTGAAAGTATTGCGATTCCTGTGGTCAAGAAAGACTGGGTGTGGTCAGTGGAGCCAAATGCCACAGGCCATTCGTAACTTAATTTCAGGAAAATTACTTAAAAACAAAACAAAACACAAATTATTTTTATTTCGTAAATATAATTTATTGCCTCTCATTTCAAATTCTAGCTATGTTACAGGATTATGTTTCTAATTCGATTCATAATCACTCAATGACAAATGTTTTTAAAAACAACATCACAATGACCATGAAGAATTAGAAATCTATTCACAATTGTTCCCCTTGTCGACTCTATAATGTGGAATATAGAAAAGCAGTTCAAGTAAGAATGTAGCTATAATTCATTTTATTTATTAATACATTCAGAAAGATGAGCAAGAACCTTGACAAGACGAATTAGAAGGACTTTACACAATCATACAGATCATGCCAACGTTTAAGAGCAGAATCTAATTCATTATTATTCATTGTCTAACGCAGCAGTATTTTTGGCACTACGGGGAATTATCTTCTCTAAAGACTATCTTTTTGGCGCGCTTTTGAAGACCCCCTACCTTGAATTTGCATTCTTTGACGGGCATGAATCAAGGGGGAAATTGATTCACGCATTTGCACATCCGCTGTTAACCCTCTGCACACCGGTACAACTATCTTCTCTGAAGTTAGTTTATTGCATGAGTTAAAGTCAGAATAGGAATCTAATATCAAGTAACATCTTTACGGCAGACTAGAGTGTGATTCTAACGCTTAAAATATTTATTTATATTTTAAGCAGTTAACAATATAGAACCTCAAGGAAGGAACTAAAAACAAGAGAATAAGATGACGAATTCCAAGGAAAAACATAGGGAAAGGAAATTAAGAAGACAGAGAGCATTTTCGAGGAAATTATATGAACCTTCGTAAGGGAACTGTCAACCATTTGCAGACTCCAAAATTATCAGTTATTAATAAATGTTCTTGAATATACCAAGGATATATCACAGCTCCTTGAACATACTGTACAGCATTAAAATGATCGGTTTAAACAGGATGATTTTGGCATTGTAGAATATATCATTTTTCATCATAGCTTCAGCCTTCAGCTTACTTTGGTTTGAATTGTACGTTTTCTATTCTTTTATTTTTCATGTTGCTCTCTTTTTTGTAACACCTACATTATATTCGAATCGCATTTCACCAGGAGTTAGATTGCCAAGTATTCTGTATTCTGGAGTGGTTTCGAAACTTGACTGCCATGCCAAGAAGCTGCTTCCAGGGAATTAATGCCGTCATACTTTTTATGCTTCCTTTTGTGTTAGGAGTATAATCGAGTATCAAGCATATAATTTCAGAGTAACTTTATTTCCTAAATAGGTAATCGCGTTTACTGTTCATTTTCCACAACGTGTCCATGATTCCGGAGTATCAGTTTTATAGACTGTTTTTCATCCAGTACTTCTTTATTGTACACCTCTGTACATGTAGTTTTCTTTAATTCAAAGTAGCTTTTCTTCAGTAGTTCGACAACATCATCGTCATTCATTTACGATTGTAGTTTGTCAACACTCCATGGTATGTCATTGGCTTTGTATATAGTGAACGACTGTTTTCGTCAACATATTATGGTTTGTTAATTAATTTTATGACAGAAGATCTATAGGTTCGTCAATATATATATATCAAGACTGATTAGCAGGCCTAAAATACAGCGATTTTTCATGAAAATGTGACTTTCAACCCTTGTCCTGTTTAAGAATATTTATCTCCTCGATCGAGTCTTCGTTGACAAATTATTGTTGTGTTGACAGTAAAACTCATTTTAATTGAGATTGTTTTCTTTTTTCTCTCTTTTCATCTGCAGGAAGTGTTTCGTCATAGTGACTGCTTGCTGATGAGGACTAATTAAGGGATTTCACAAGAAGGGGCAACTGCAGAGGATCACAGTTACAACGTAGCCATCAAGGCTGCTATATGAGACGGGATGTCCTGCAAAGTCACGGGAATGTATTGGATTCTAGATGAGAACGTGGAGAGATCTGAAAATAGATAATTGAAATCAAGTTTGTTACGTTCACTTTCCTTCACGACTGACCTCTGAGACTTGGCAAGCGTGAGGAAGACCGTTGGAATCCTGTCACCTTTGGAAAGACGAAATGGCACTTGGATGAATGCTATGATCTTCGGTCTTGTTTCTGATAGTGATGTTATTTGGGCCTTCAGTTGTACTTGATCGCGCTTGGCTGCATTTGACCGCTTTTCCTCGACATACTTGGATCTAAACTTGAGTTTGTAAATGTTGATAGCCATCTACCCTGAGTCTATGCCATCATGATCCTCACCCAGTCACCGTGGATCTGGTTCATACCAGTGTTCATCGTCCTCGTTCTCATCGTAACCATCGTCGCCATCTGCATCTGCAAGTGGCCTCGTCGTCGTAAGGTCCCACGTCACGTCGACCCGCGAATCATTCTCAAGGACGTCAACCATGTCGAAGTCATCTCCAACCCCGGCGTTCCTGCGTCGCCGTCAATGCCTCGGTTCTCGACCATCGGCGACGGCTATCTCGTCCGGAAAATCGACCTGACAATCCCGCCAGAGGTGCCGTCAGTCGATCCGCCACCGCTGCCGTCGCGCCCGCCGTCGATGGCGGCGATCCAGAAGAAAGCGTCGTCGAAGAGGAGAAAGAGTAGAAAGAATCAACTGCGGCTGGTGGATGATAGTTATCACGGGCTTGAGGAACCGAACTTTAGCACCATGATCCCGGATATCACCATTCTGGATATGGGTATGTCCGAACACAAGCGGTACGAGTTCAATTTGGATCCAACGGAATGCGCGAGAGAAAAGCTGATTTTAGATTGATTAACATTGACTTAGTATCATCCATAATATAGTAATACTCAAACAATGACATCGGAAACATAATATGATTGACAGCTAGCATGGCTAGCAGACGCGAACTATCAACAATATTGAGACGGCATAGATGTCACACTCAATTTGATTGTTACGATGATGTGGAGATTATTTTAAGGTCGATATTTTCATAGTTCTGTGTGTGCCACGTTTAGTAGGTGAACTCCAATTCTACATTTATTTTGAGAAACGAACGGAGGACGTTTTGAATGTTGGTGATCAACAGAGTCAAATCAAGTCACAGACTTTGATGTGATGGCGGAGTGGTCAAAGTATACAGATCTGACGAATCGCAAACAATGAGGACCAGATCGAATTATGTGTCAAATTTTGACTCGAAAGTGTGTCGAGAGGTCTATATTATCGGATTATTCATTGATCAAAATGTAATTGTGTCAATAGAACCTTATGACGTCGACTTTTTTTCGACCAGGTCATAACCGGGTCCGTAATTTACGGGAAATGTGCCGATAGTTCAATGATCTGAATGATCTATCTTTATATGAATGTATATGTTCAAGTTAGCCGGATAATGGTTTACTTAAATTGCGGTTAGATTACACGGATACATAACGCAGATACTTCCTGACTAAATCGGATCAAACTGGTTCCGAGTTTGACTGAGATCTGGCAATAGAATGCATTGATATGACTGTGCATTGTCTTTGGATTTATACGGTAACTGTGTTTTTTTTAAATTATTATTCTGCTTAAAAAGATGAATAAATAAATGTAATGACGCTGATACTTCTCCAGAAATCGGATAAAACCGGATCTGACTTTGCCTAGAACACGGGCCAAGGTTTATAAAAATCAACTTAATCTGTATGTTGATGTACCCTCCCCATAGGCGTATTAATCAGTGACTCGTTATCCTTGCGACCTCGCCTTGAAAGACACATTCTAAGACGGTTATAAAACTATATCAGAGTGATCGTATTAGGCCCTCAGTCACTTTGATAACAATCTATAGTATATACCGAATTTCTACTTTTTCTAATAAATGATGTTTTCTTTATTCTGATACTTAATTATCTGAATATATATTTATACAGTCTGTCTGAAAGGAACATTTATCCAGAACTAAAATTCTACTATCTGTAGCATGTTTTATGGTCAATAAAGGTTATTCATTTATTAAAGAGACAGACAGGACTAGCTTTAAGTCATTCATTTATTACAGAGACAGACAGGACTAACTCTAAGTTATTCATTTATTAAAGAGACAGACAGGACTAACCCTAAGTTATTCATTTATTAAAGAGACAGACAGGACTAACTCTAAGTTATTCATTTATTAAAGAGATAGAGAGGACTAACTCTAAGGTATTCATTTATTAAAGAGACAGACAGGACTAACTCTAAGTTATTCATTTATTAAAGAGACAGACAGGACTAACTCTAAGTTATTCATTTATTAAAGAGACAGACAGGACTAACTCTAAGTTATTCATTTATTAAAGAGACAGACAGGACTAACCCTAAGTTATTCATTTATTAAAGAGATAGAGAGGACTAACTCTAAGGTATTCATTTATTAAAGAGACAGACAGGACTAACTCTAAGTTATTCATTTATTAAAGAGACAGAGAGGACTAACCCTAAGTTATTCATTTATTAAAGAGACAGACAGGACTAACTCTAAGTTATTCATTTATTAAAGAGATAGACAGGACTAACCCTAAGTTATTCATTTATTAAAGAGACAGACAGGACTAACTCTAAGGTATTCATTTATTAAAGAGACAGACAGGACTAACCCTAAGTTATTCATTTATTAAAGAGACAGACAGGACTAACTCTAAGTTATTCATTTATTAAAGAGACAGACAGGACTAACTCTAAGTTATTCATTTATTAAAGAGACAGACAGGACTAACCCTAAGTTATTCATTTATTAAAGAGACAGACAGGACTAACTCTAAGTTATTCATTTATTAAAGAGACAGACAGGACTAACTCTAAGTTATTCATTTATTAAAGAGACAGACAGGACTAACCCTAAGTTATTCATTTATTAAAGAGATAGAGAGGACTAACTCTAAGGTATTCATTTATTAAAGAGACAGACAGGACTAACTCTAAGTTATTCATTTATTAAAGAGACAGAGAGGACTAACCCTAAGTTATTCATTTATTAAAGAGACAGACAGGACTAACTCTAAGTTATTCATTTATTAAAGAGATAGACAGGACTAACCCTAAGTTATTCATTTATTAAAGAGACAGACAGGACTAACTCTAAGGTATTCATTTATTAAAGAGACAGACAGGACTAACTCTAAGTTATTCATTTATTAAAGAGACAGACAGGACTAACTCTAAGTTATTCATTTATTAAAGAGACAGACAGGACTAACTCTAAGGTATTCATTTATTAAAGAGACAGACAGGACTAACTCTAAGTTATTCATTTATTAAAGAGACAGACAGGACTAACTCTAAGTTATTCATTTATTAAAGAGACAGACAGGACTAACCCTAAGTTATTCATTTATTAAAGAGACAGACAGGACTAACTCTAAGGTATTCATTTATTAAAGAGACAGACAGGACTAACTCTAAGGTATTCATTTATTAAAGAGACATACAGGACTAACTCTAAGTTATTCATTTATTAAAGAGACAGACAGGACTAACTCTAAGTTACTCATTTATTAAGGAGACAGACAGGACTAACCCTAAGTTATTCATTTATTAAAGAGACAGACAGGACTATTAGGCTGTTCACACCGCAATGAGATAGCGCGGTCTATCGTAGCACCCCCTTTTTTCTAGCGCGCGCTAGACCGCGCTCTCTCTCGTGGACCACCCCCAAGAGGTGCTCCAGTGGCACGCCGTTTTGGCTCGCCGCGGCTCGCTGTTGGGCGGACCGAAACGACGTTGTACCTTCCAAACCGCAGAGATAGCGCGGTCTAGCGCGCGCTATCTCTGCCGGTGTGAACAGCCTCTAACTCTAAGGTATTCATTTATTAAAGAGACAGACAGGACTAACTCTAAGTTATTCATTTATTAAAGAGACAGAGAGGACTAACCCTAAGTTATTCATTTATTAAAGAGATAGAGAGGACTAACTCTAAGGTATTCATTTATTAAAGAAACAGACAGGACTAACTCTAAGGTATTCATTTATTAAAGAGACAGACAGGACTAACTCTAAGGTATTCATTTATTAAAGAGACAGACAGGACTAACTCTAAGTTATTCATTTATTAAAGAGACAGAGAGGACTAACCCTAAGTTATTCATTTATTAAAGAGATAGAGAGGACTAACTCTAAGGTTTTCATTTATTAAAGAGACAGACAGGACTAATTCTAATTCTTGAAAAGGGAATCGGGAAATCACTGTCAAGTATGATATCAAGACGTTTTGATAGAGTCATGAATTATCGCAGTCTCTCTGTGGCTTAGGAGGGTTTTAGGCGACAAATGAGGGGTAAGCGGTAGAGGATCAGGGGTGCAATCTCTGTTAAGGGGTACAGGTTAATACCCCTTTCGGTGATTCATAATTTGTTAGATGGTCTATGATTGACACACAGGTAAAGTTGGATTCTGGTCATGCAATTGCATGATAACCACTTGACTCTAAAAAGAGTGAAGACCACTATTACACAATATGTGTAGGGTCTAGAGTTAACAACTAAACTACTCATACCCCTTTTACACTTGACGTTTTTGTGTTTTGGGAAACCATTAACCAGAACTCAGCGTTCTCTTTAAAGGGGCACGTTCCCGCCAGTGTAGTTAGCGGAACATGCCATCTGCGTATAAAGAGCTGTAATCTGTTGGTGTCAATAGGCAGCTATAGCACCGTCCGCCAGCGCGTACGTATTTTGAACGCCCTCTGGAATACGGGGAACATGCCCCTTTAAGTCAGTCGAGGCGGGGGTTGGACAGGAATCAGTAGAAAGGGAAGCCAAAAATGAGTGATTCCTTTCCATTTGAGCTTAGTGCTTTAAAGGTACTATGTCCCTTTTGCAGCCAACATCAAATTCTGTAGAACTTTGCAGGAATTATGAATATGTCACGTATGTCCTATCTGTGAAATGTAAACGTTAGCAGTGTCCTAATGTTCAATTTATGCAAGGAAACCCGTTTACTTGCTAGACTTCACTATCCGACACTATTGTGACTGACTGACTTTTTTCTTTGGTAATAACATACATAAAATGAACTGTAAAGGGTACTTGAGCATTTGTCTACATCAATAATCTTGTAATAGACAAAATTAAATTGATTGAATCTCTGCGCAGTACAAAACGTAAGACCATTGGGTACAAGGGTCTGAAACTCGGACTGTTACAAAAATGATTGCGATCACTAAAGTCGATTCGACAACTAACGGTCGTTATTTTCCCACAAAAATACATTTTCAAACCCTTTAATTTTGAGGGAAGTTCTGAATTAGTATTATCTTTCAAAGACTCTTTTACAAATGTACTCTTGTTTGTATTCAATGATTTTCTTTGTTTTTGCCGAATAAATCAATAATAATAATAATAATAATTTGTTGGGTCTGCAAATGGGACAGAGTACGTATGATATTCTTACAGCATGATATGCATGGTCAGTTAGCGAAATGTGGCTGGAAGTCCAATTTGAAAGACTCTGAAATCATGACAATATAACGGTTTACTAGTATATTCAAATTGTTATGCATATTTTTTCGGTTGATCTTGACAACTCGAAAGCTTGCCAATAAGGCCTGCTCGACATGGCAACAAGTAATGTATGCAGACTGGATTTGAGTGTTATAGTCCATTCATTATTAAAAGGTTAATGGAATAACTCGACACTATATAGGTTCCCAGGAAGGAAACATTCATAAATTTAAATATGTAAGGGTATGTTTATGCTCAACTGTTTCTGGCCAGAATCAGGCACGCGTTTAGTTCAAAACACGGTTGCGTCCTTTGCGCAGTGCAGGTTTGCGAATCCAGCTGCAAGGCCACCCATCCAGATTTGCCTGGAGGAGCCAGAGAAGTGAGCATAAACAGTACACCGTGGAACTGCGATTACGATGAGCGTTTACGATGAGCGTTTCAGATCGCTCATTCTACCTTCAAAATCAAGCATAAACGCACCCTTAGTAAACCGGTCTTTCGAGGGGAAATACAGTTTCACACAATGGTTAGTTTCTAGTTCTTATAATTCTCAAAAGTGTTTTTAAGCGTCATCTAACTTAGTGATAACCAGACAGAAATTAAAAAGAACCATATGATTTTTGGTAAACTCAAAGGAGACAGCTAGGGCGAATCATCACAATCGAGGAACTTTTTAACACCATTTCGACAATCAATGAACATTTCGACAATTAATGAACATTTCAATAATTAATGAACAATTGACAATAATTTTTTAATGAACATTTCGACAATGAACATTTTGACAATTAAGATGGATTAAGGAATGTGAGGTAACGATGCGGGGAGGGAGAAAGGGAGAATAAATTTTAACATTATGGCAATTGAACATTTTGAAAGAGAAGATAGACAGAAAGAATGTTAGTTATGTATGGAGGGGCAGAAAGGGAGATTTAAAAAGTTCAGTGTTACCCGTCATGCATTCTGTCTGCTTTTGAGAGACTTTAATCGCTCTGATGATATAAGTGAGTGATTCATGATGGGTTCACTTAAAGCCTTTAAATCGTTGACAGTTAGAGTTGATCTAGTTTTTAATTGGTTGTCTAAACCTACAATTATGAGTCAAGCAATGATCCAAAGTGCAGGAAATTGTAGGTGTACTCCTAGACAAGAATCACACACAGAACAGCTGGCCGGATTGAAGAATGTCACTGGTTTTAAACATTATGTTAAAGGTTATTCCGACTCTTCCGATTCAGTTCAAATTTTATTTCACATGGCTTAAAATACAAAATATACATTTAACAAGATACAGAGAAAATACATATAATATTAATAAGAACAGAAGAAAGGATACGAAAATATGTTTATGTCTTTCGTCAGAGACATATAGTTATAAAAAAACATTCTTCTGTGTATTTTGCAGTGTTTATATATATATGAATTGTCTTTCAATAATGTTATATTGTACAGTCTTTCTTATTTGGCATAGATCAATAACTGGACAAATTATTTCCTTTGAAAGGAATGTCCGCCCCATCATGATTGTATGTATACATGTGTTCTTTGTTCTTTATATTCTCTTAATTTTGTCTAGCTTTATACATAATAATAATCTCAAAATAAATTCAGCTGGAAACTGTAACAAATGACTTCCTTCTTAATTATTAAAGAGCAATCCAACCCTTGTAATAAGTTAATGCAGAATAATGAACAGAAACAGAATGGCAAAAGTTTGAAATGAATCTGACCAATAGTAAGGGAGTTATGAATGTTTATGAGATCACTAAGTCTATGCAAATCTCAAATTGATAGGTCGGTCAGTGGATCGTGACGTAGGACGTGGATAACTATTTTGCCGTGTACACAAATATCACTAATTTCTGTTTTTTCGAAAGTTCCTTCTCCCTTTGGGAACTACTCAAAATACATTATAGATAGCATTTTATCATAGGTCCTCTAAAAAGAATAGACCCTCCTGAGCCATGACTTTTTGAAGAAAAAAATATTTTAGTCATTTTATTTGTTGGAACAGATGGAAAAGTAGTCCGGCGTTACATCACATTGACATTACCGCTTCAGCCAATTTGAAGTGCCCATATATACGTATAGTGATTACAACTTTCACAAATTCATAACTTCCTTATATTTAGTCAGATTTAATTGAAACTTTCATCAGTTTGCTTCTCTAATTTTTATTTTTCTGCTTTCTTTAACAGTAGCAGTACTTGGGTTGCAGGTTTAAAAGCCCTGAAAAGTCTTCGACCATCTGTATAACTTTGTGCAATTATTTCTTCAGGATGTTTCGGTTCTAACTTTATATTCATAAATGAATGAATGAATAAACTCTATATCGTATATTCGTATCGAATATAAAACCATGAATACTTCTCTTTCTTAAAGAATGAATATCAGGTTTAACAAACTAATATCCAGTTGAGTAATCTGATCAAATCTACCATCGTCATTTTTAACAGATCACTTCAGGACGAATAATGAGGCATATATACCTAATCATGTATTATACTGCGAATGGAATCCACCTTGCTTACATTAATGTTGCTAAATTAAGCAAATGCCCACAAGACGTTCAGGTCGTAAAGGGTGATCTTTGTTGCATATATACATAATATATATATTTGTAGGAACATAAATTAAATCTAAATACCTAAGTAAACTGGTTTATTTTGGCTTAACGTGAAATCCTCTGGTGAGCTTAATTCAGATCACGGGAGGACAACAAAACATATTAAGTGCAAGATGACTACAAAGTGCTACTCGTGAAGCGTACTAAATAGAGGACATGGTTTCCATAAGACATCATACGTTGTGAGATAGGAGAACAAGGGGATGCCCTCACTTCCTTTCCCCCATCCCTCCTACCACCCCTACCCCCCCCCCCCCTCTTAACCTCACCCACTCCTGTCTGGCGTCTCTATCTATCTATGTATAGCTAGATCAATACACTGCTGTGTATTTCGATGTCTCAGCTTTGAGTAAGCGGATATGAAGTGTGAAAGCCGTCGTGCCTGGGCAAAGTTGAGCCCTGGACCACGACTATTATAAGCAGAAAAATTAAACGTTAAACTTGTTTTTCATGGGTCACTATGGACCATGTCGATACACGTAGTAGGGCCAAGGGTTGGGGAAAAGGGCCACAATTCTGGACATTTTCTAAAAAAAGGCACCTTAGGCAGTTGATAATTTACCCACAAAAAAAGAAAAAGAAGTTATTAACCAAACTTTGCATGTGAGTTTCGGTTCAAAATTTTGAGAAAATGGCATTTCCCGTCTTGTAAATTTGTAGGTATGCCCCATTGGTTTGAAAGTGACATTATGCTGCTTTGGAGCTACAACCCTTGTTAATATCAAAGACCTGTAACATCTACGGGAGTCATACAACTTCAGAATGAGAGCAGTTCCGACCTGCGTGCCCCCAACGGGACATCAGGCATGGCCGGTCTTAGCTGAAGACGTGAACTTCCTGCTTCGTTAAGATGCCTGATCAATCAGTACTCAACCACGAGATCTATACGTCTTCCGAAATTAATTATCTGTCTTGCTCGTAGGTACATTAATAGGAGCATTTTCCAAGTATAGTAGTACACTTGTTATTATTCATAAAATTGCGAGGTTGTCAAGGTTGCAGCGTTAATATACATGTAGTTTTAACCAGTATGTTCCTAAATACGTGGATGTACTATTGGAAATTTGTGTACAGTTCCTCGCTTCTCTAACCATGGACCTACTAAGATGGTCTAACCAGGCAATTTATTTTGAATTAGCACATCCATAGAGAATCCACCATTCCCTCATAGAAACTAGACACGACCCTATAACGTACCTATATAGTTTTACACAAACATACAGTACCCCAGTGCCTCTCTAACCTCAAACCCTGATTTCCTTTGGAAAAAACGGAACCTCGCCTAACTTTCTCAAGTGAAGCCCTGATCGAGATAGAGCTGCTCTGATCCAAGATGGTGGGTTCATCATAGAATAGAGATATTAGAGGCTAGGGACAGGCCAGCCATCCGGCTGCAAGGACACGCCCAGGACATTGGGTCGTTAGTCGTTACACATTAAGCGTCAGGAGTGGGATTGCATGAGGACAGAGATGCTTCAGGAAAAGTAAGATATTTACTCTTGGTGCAATGGTCATCGTGTGAGATTGGGGGGGGGGGGGGGGGCTGAACTACGTCTATTGGCTCTAATTGAACAATGAAAAAGGCCGTATAGGATTTTTTTTTAAATATTTAAAAAAACCTCTAGATTCTAGAAAACACGCCATAATAGAACAAAGCCCTTCTGATCCAGGATGGCTATGTCTCCATCATGATATATGGATATCAGGGGCAAATTACACGGTCAAGGGCCCTATTTCATTTAACTTGTTTGTAATTTTTAAAAATGCTAAAAAAAATGTATGACAAGTTCGCTCTCAGCCAATCAAGGGCCACAATTTCAGTAACTTAAAAAAGTTATTGTATTTTGTTATTGATAACAAGTTTTATGAAACAGGGCCCAGGAAACTGGGTCGTCACACAATAAGTGTTAGGATTGGGATGGATCACAGTGAATCCTTCGTGGTGGAGTGGTGATATGGAGGTTTATACCATCTGGAACAAGGTGGCCTCAGTCGTGGTGCAATGGTGATGGCGATGGTGATGGTGATGGTGATGGTGATGGTGAGGGTAATGGTGATGGTGATGGTGATGGTGATGGTGATGGTGAGGGTAATGGTGATGGTGATGGTGAGGGTAATGGTAATGGTGATGGTGATGGTGATGGTGAGGGTGATGGTGATGGTGAGGGTGAGGGTAATGGTGATGGTGAGGGTAATGGTGAGGGTAATGGTGATGGTGATGGTGATGGTGATGGTGATGGTGATGGTTATGGTGAGGGTAATGGTGATGGTGAGGGTAATGGTGATGGCGATGGTGATGGTGATGGTGATGGTGATGGTGATGGTGATGGTGATGGTGATGGTGATGGTGAGGGTAATGGTGATGGTGAGGGTAATGGTGATGGTGATGGTGATGGTGATGGTAATGGTGATGGCGATGGTGATGGTGATGGTGATGGTGATGGTGATGGTGATGGTGATGGTGATGGTGATGGTGATGGTAATGGTGAGGGTGAGGGTAATGGTGATGGTGAGGGTAATGGTGAGGGTAATGGTGATGGTGATGGTGATGGTGATGGTGATGGTGATGGTTATGGTGAGGGTAATGGTGATGGTGAGGGTAATGGTGATGGTGATGGTGATGGTGATGGTGATGGTGATGGTGATGGTGATGGTGATGGTGATGGTGATGGTGATGGTGAGGGTAATGGTGATGGTGATGGTGATGGTGATGGTGATGGTGATGGTGATGGTGATGGTGAGGGTGAGGGTAATGGTGATGGTGAGGGTAATGGTGAGGGTAATGGTGATGGTGATGGTGATGGTGATGGTGATGGTGATGGTGATGGTGATGGTGAGGGTGAGGGTAATGGTGATGGTGAGGGTAATGGTGAGGGTAATGGTGATGGTGATGGTGATGGTGATGGTGATGGTGATGGTGATGGTAATGGTGAGGGTGAGGGTAATGGTGATGGTGAGGGTAATGGTGATGGTGATGGTGAGGGTAATGGTGATGGTGATGGTGATGGTGATGGTGATGGTGAGGGTAATGGTGATGGCGATGGTGATGGTGATGGTGATGGTAATGGTGATGGCGATGGTGATGGTGATGGTGATGGTGAGGGTAATGGTGATGGTGATGGTGATGGTGATGGTGATGGTGATGGTGATGGTGAGGGTAATGGTGATGGTGAGGGTAATGGTGATGGTGAGGGTAATGGTGATGGCGATGGTGATGGTGATGGTGATGGTGAGGGTAATGGTGATGGTGATGGTGATGGTGATGGTGAGGGTAATGGTGATGGCGATGGTGATGGTGATGGTGATGGTGAGGGTAATGGTGATGGTGAGGGTAATGGTGGTGGTGATGGTGATGGTGATGGTGAGGGTAATGGTGATGGCGATGGTGATGGTGATGGTGATGGTGATGGTGAGGGTAATGGTGATGGTGAGGGTAATGGTGATGGTGATGGTGATGGTGATGGTGATGGTGATGGTGAGGGTAATGGTGATGGTGATGGTGATGGCGATGGTGATGGTGATGGTGAGGGTAATGGTGATGGTGATGGTGATGGTGAGGGTAATGGGGATGGGGAGGGGTTCATGCCTTATGGTGAAATAGGAATTCGATCTTTGTGTTAGGGATAGTTGATAAGGACGCGAACATGATTCCGATGATAACCGATCTTTTATTTCTTCTAAATCTGGATGCAATAGTAATATGGAAGGTAGATGCCCTCTGGAATAGTCAAACCTCAGTCCTGTTGGAATCGGTGGTATCTTCGTGCAGTGCTGCTGTGGGACGTTAATGCATTTCCTCTGATGAAGTACGGTCTTGCTGCATTTGTGGTGTGGGACGGTGATGCCTTCTGGTACAGAACATTCTCAGTTTTGGTGCGATAGTGATAATGACCACTAGTATGTCGAACAGACCGACAGCGCAGAATGCAAAGTTGTATGATCTTGTGGCGTCGAAAATGGCACCTGTGTAATTTAAAAAATAATTGGAGTCAAGAAATTATGCAATACTGCCAACATTTTTTATGATATTCGAATTGCATAACCTTACTTTCATTTCACGCTATCATAGGTTGATACTTGTTGTGAGGCGGGCACATTTTTTTTCTTGCCCTTGTGTTTTTATACACTTGTATCTCTCTTCTACTTTTTCATTTGCAGGGAAGGAAGTTGGAGAATACTCAGGAAATTGAAGCACTTTAGGTCAAGTGATACACTTTCGAAACTGGAAAATCTATATTAGAGCAAAAGGCATCAGCCCCCCCTCCCCCTCCCCCTCTCGAAAATTGTTCCCATGTGCCTATGTGGGGGAGGGGGGATATTTCACTTACCAAACAGCGCTCCACTCATCGGAAAGCTCAGACCAATGCAGAAGTATAACAAGGGCAACCCGGAAGAATAGCGATCTTCTCCCACCGCACTCATTGTGAGTAGCTGTTGCGAAGGTGGTTTTAACCCCTGCATGATCCCATAAATGACGGACAACACCATAAGAAGCCAGAAGGATTCTGCGATGAAGTTTGTAAAGAAAGCAGCAGCGCTGATGATATTGATGATACAGTACAAGATTTCCACGCTAAGGAATTCCTTGGAGACGAGGGCGCCGATTCCAAGGCGACCTAAGAAGTTGCAGACGCCACCAAATGCATGGCCCTACAGAGGATTTTTTTTTCCTGTTGGGGATTGGGTAAAAATGCAATGAATCATTGATAATTTATTGTATTTTCTTTGTTTATTTTTTGTGTGGGGGCGTCGACATACCCTAGCGCCCGCTGCGTACAGTCATGATTCATTGACTAAGCAATGCATGGCCTCGTTACTGTGAGCCCCCAGGATAAAAACCGTGTCGATGTGCTATAATAGTGCCCTTTTATGAGGCATTAATCCCCATTACTGTCAGTTATGACTTAAGGACGTAGGTCCCCTAGTTGATTAGCATAGTAGCACACACATGCTTTAGCAATCACGCAAAACAAACACTCCCCAATTGTCATTCAATAAAATCTGAGAATGTATACTATTATCTAGATCTATTAGGAATAAATCATTGTCAAAATCATTCAAAAAATTGAGGTAAAAAAAATTATTCCACCATTATGACCAACAGTGTGTAATAGGGAGTCACTTCATATATATATATATATATATATATATAACCCTATATATCTCTCTGTTCAATCTTTCCCTTTTATTTTCCTTTATTTTCCGCTCCCGCCCTCCCCCCCCCCCCCCCTCCCCCCACTCGACGATTTATATCATTGGTGTGTGTGGGGTAATTTTGTGCATATATTATATTCCTATGTGTATTTCTTTTTGATTTTCTTATTTGTATTTATTATATTATGTTCATTAATTTTGTATTTATGTATTTTTCGTTTATCTGTGACTGTGTTGTTTCATTTTGTTTGTAATGTCAGAGGGTCCCTATGAAAACAACATTCGTGCTGATCAGGGTCTTTCATCCCACAAGCGGAAAATAATTAATAAATTAATTACTTAATTTTCCTTATTGTTCACTCATCTTTGTTTTATGCATGTGTGATGGTTTGATAGTTATAAAATTCATTTAACGAAAGCAAACTTACTTTACAACGTACCGTACTTTGGTAGAGGCATAATTATATAACCAACATAAAATAGTTTTCAATGATACCAATTCAATATTTAGACTTTATAAAAGGAAAGAAAAGGCAGATATACACATGAAGGATAATGATTGAATAATTTTTTATTTTTACTGATAATCTTTAATAAATAAGAATATTTACAGTGTAATGGCATATATTATACATTGTAAAACGTTTCGCTAAGTCAAGTTTTTTTTTCAAGGCACTAATGGAATGGCACACATAATATTCTTTTTTGTTGTTGGCACGATTACAATATTCTGCATCTATACTATCGGAGAGATAAAAGTGAAGGAGCTAATTTCCTCAGCTAAGTATAGGTCTATATTTTCTAATCATCTCCTATATATCCTAATAAGACCTTAAAGCCCCACTGCACTACGTATAGCTACTTGCGCCCTCTATATAGCAAACCATGCCTAATCGGTGACCACTGGTCCCCCATGATCCCCCTTTTCTTATGTTAATAGCTGACTTGATGAGATAACCACCTGTCAGTGACCATGCTGGGTGGTATAATCCCTCCTGGCCAAACTAGTACAGACGGGATTTAATTGCCAAATGAGTGAGGTCATAAAGGCCATAATTATAAGGCAATAGAATTTCAAATAATAGTCGAATGTAATGAAAGATTTTGTTTAAATGGAAAAACACCAGGGCAGCGTTTCACGAAGCAGTCATAAGTACAAGTTCACCGACATCCCATTGAAACGCATGTATTAAACTTAACAAGCATTTGAATATGTTGTCGGCAAACTCGTACTTTAATACGACAGTTTCGTGAAACAATGCCCGGACAATCAACATCGTTACCTGGAGAATTTGTGAATAAGAATAACAATTTACATTACGTAGTTCATCTCATATCAGGCTACCCTCGTCAGTCATGCCTGTTTTGTTCAGCCTTGGAAGGTTAGCTAACGACTGTTGTCCCCCACTTTCCCTCTAAAAAAAGAAAAACTCTTTTGTCATTCATAGCTCATCTTCGCAGAGCAAAATATTATCTTTGGAATGAATAACAACGCGTGTTTTGAGGTTTTTAGAAACAAGAGAGCCTCGGAAAGTCTTCCAAGTGTTAGTCATTTCCTTTGGAGAAGATCCTAGTCAAGACAAGACAAGACGCTCCAGGGTGGAATAACAAAGATCCCCATTTCACAATACAAGTACAGAGAGGCATAGTTATTTTTCTGTGAACGTCAGTTAAAGTATCAAAATCATACTATACTGCCCTTCCATGACAAAACAGCATAACTGACATTTAGAGTTTTTGAGATATAGGAGGAAACGTGCATTTCAATTTGCTATTAAAAGTGTCTTAATGCTTTTATTCAGTGCTGACTTATCAAAATAGGTAATCATAGTTTTTTTTTTGAAACCCTGAATTTTTGTTTAACATGTGTAACTTAATGTTCTGAGTCACCCACATTAAATAACTGAATTGTGCAATAATTGTCACAGTTATGCTGTTTTGTCATAGAAGGGCAGTATAGGCTTTGGCATCATCATTCTACAATACATGAGGTATCATTACCGCAATGACCAGGGGATTGTAGTGGACTATAGTATAGGTTTCACTTCTTTAAGTCAATTTCATACTTTTCGCTTTCAATTTCGTCCCGAAACATCCTAATATTCAATTTCGTCCTTATTTATTCATTTTTTTAAACTTTGTCCAATCAATTTGATCATTTTGCATCTAATTTCGTCAAGGTCAAATCAATCGCCATCCCCGCCTGGCAACGTGCACTTGCATGAATCAATTTCGTCGCAAAGACAAGACCTTGTATTAATGAGTGACGAATTTGAATGAAACTCTCTTGAATTAAATTGATTGCAAAAAGACGAATTTATTACATTCTGCAGCGGACCGCCAGGTTGAGACTGCGAATTTGAACGAACTCTGATGAAAATGAATGGACAAGCGTTTAGAACGATTGACCATTAACCAGCATGAATGACAAATTACCAAATTTACTTTTAAATGTGCACGATCCCGGATTTCTAGAACAAAATTGATGAATTTGAATGAAAAAAAGGTCTTACATAAAAACTGGAATGAAACATTATTGGAGGCCCATCTAATTCCGATTTGCAGGCTCCTGAGGGGTGATACATGATTCTTTTAAACATGTATAATGAGGTCTCTTGCAAAAATGGTATGGAAAATTAATCTGCAATTTTCCAACAAGAAAATAATACATGTGTTGTCTTTCCACCCACCCATCAAACGAGGTCCCTCCCTACTCCTCAGCATGATCACTGGCTTTCACTTGAGGTTTGTACTGGGCCATATTCCTATCAGGTAGACCTCGTTTAAAATACGCTTATTGCTTACATTGAAAGACTCTCCTTCAATATATCTGATGGCCAAACTATAAAACTAAAACATTTAATGAATGGACTGAATGCAACAACACACACAAAAAAAAACATAGACAAGGAAATATATCTATACTACCTTCTTAATTACCTCATTCTAGATTTTAATCAAAACAAAAACACAGCCAATTTCATTGTAAGCTTGGAGTAAATATTCTTTGGAAGACAACTAGTACTGCATTTTGTTCGAAGCATCCTGGAAAAATAATAGAGTTGAGGTTTGAAAGTTTGAAAACTTTACAACCATTTCAGGCATCGACGTCGGGTCGTAGTGTCCTATGAGTACACGACCAAATTTTCAATAACTAAGGGCTGTTTTCCACCGATTGTGTTGACTGCAACATAGTACTTCTGAATTTCGGCCTCGTATGGTACTTTAAAATGTAAGGATACTGAGAGAGGTTCTAAATCTCCATCCTCTTCTTCGCATTTTAATAACTTCACTTCACAAAATATTGGGTAATCTTCTCCCCTGTCGACGATTTTAAATTCGTAACAGTCGTTTCGTGGTAAATGCGCACTTGTCCGTAAATCGTACAACGAGGAGTGTTGCATGTTGATTTCTGATAACTCGATGAAACCGTCTGGCCTGACGACTAGCTGCACACCTTGGACTTTATCCGGGGATGGCGGATTGACACCGGATGATCGGATAATGATGCGAGCCGCTTCCCCTTTCACGGCGTTCGCTGAATCTCGGCTCAAAAATTGTAATTTACCTTCAACGACTACAGTTTTTCCTTTAGATTGCAATTCCGCTTGATAAGGTATTTTAGAAACTAACCAACTTGCCTCTCCTTCCAAAACGGCTTGCTCGGTTCCCAGAAAAACCAACGCAACGTCATCCAACAAAACCGGCTGCCACAAATTTCGATTCCAGAGATTGGTATCCGAATCAATCGGTGTCGGTTGTTGGCCGTTGACATTCTTTATACTCTCCATGAAGTTTTCTGGCAAGTTGTAATGTATCCGTTTCGGATCCATGTTCTTCCTGAAGTGAACCAAATCCGGTAGAGGCATGATGTCGTAAACATCGGTCCAAACAGTTATCGAGAACCGTGATGTAAGACTGAGAAGAAACCGAAGTTGCCGCATGGATTTACGCGCATAAATCACTCGGACAGCGAATGAAACCGGTAGATTGGCTCCCGCACAAGTCTTCGCCATTTCTATCACATTATACCACGAATATCGGATCTGCGGCGCATCCGGACTCCAGCTCGTTGCCCATCCAAGCATGAGCGTCGAACTCGGAAAGTTACTGTGAACCAGAGTGATAAACTGGCCCGGATCAACCGGCACCTCAGCGAGATTCGGACCCGGAAGGATATCTGCGTGCAACCAAACCGGCGCATGAATCTTGCTCTTCATTTCTTTCAACTGCGGTAAAGCTAACCGAGCGGTTTCGATATCCGGGAAGTTCAATTGCACTCCTTTATTCGAGTATCTGGATAGGAAATAGAGATAACGTTGCAGAGATACGCTGTCCTCGTTGAGTTTCGTAGGATTAGGAGCTACGAGAACAGAGCCATTAGTCTTCTTTTTCTCATCAGTCCACTTCACTCTGACGTCGGTTTCAACCATCATTAACATGTAATCTGAAAAGAGAAAGACAGGGACAGAGAGAGAGAGAGAGAGAGAGAAGGTCAGATAAATTTTAAGTGCATAGAAACAAAATATAGATTTACACATCGCTTTTCTTACTAGTTTTCGATCACAAAGTTGGAGTGGAAATAATGTATACAAATGTATGCAAAAACATGTTACAATTCATATCTTACTTTATAAAACAATATAAAATCTTACTACTTAATAGATATTAATCATCACAGTTGTTGATTCGTTATATCTGAATCCCCCTTTCATTGTTGTTTTCTCTCCCCCCCCCCCTTTATATATCTCTTTTTTCTATTTCACTTTCTCTCGTCTTAGTTGAAGTGTCTATACTTTGTTTATTTTACTTAATTTGTTGTTGTGTGTTTATAATACTTTGTAGTTCTGTAATGTGCGATCCAACTTTACAGGTTTTCGCAACCTTCATGTAAGGCCCGCATTTAGCTTTTGTAAATATAGTTAAAAATTTACTGTTACCATGTATACTTTGATTTTTATATTGCAAAATAAATTGAATTGAATAGAATTATAAATCATTACCTTGTGTGTCTAAAGACCTACATCAATCACGCAATAATTGCGTGATTTTGTAGGCCTTTGCAATTTAAATATATGTTTCAATTATACTTTTCTCTCTTTTTTTATTTCTTTTAAAACATATTTATTACTGAACTGTTACCTTATTTGCATACATACTTTCAACGTCCTCCAGGCAGAAGTGAGTTTTTACCATGCATAATTAATACACCAATTCAAAAGAGAAAATTGAATATCTCCATCATTATACCTTGCATGGCTTGAAATAAAAGACTTCTGCTGTTAACGGCACTGGACCATGTAATCTCCATACCATCTACGTACATGGTCAGGAAGTAACCTAGGAGTGCGTCCCCCGTATGAAGCTTGGGAAAATCCTCCATCGTCTCAACAGAGGGCGGCAATCTGGATTTGTCTGAATGAGAAATTGAATTGAACGTAAGAAGTCGCGGGAAAACTATGCCTAACGAATAATAATTGTTGAAATTGGGAGTACAACAATAGCTGATGAAACTCAACCAGAATGAAGCTTTACATTTACTATTTGAAATGCTTACCTGGGAGTTACTTTCATCATAATTAAACTTTACTTAATAGATGGCGGGGTAGGGGGGGGGGGAGGATCCACGGCTTCAACGATTGTCGGAATTTTAAAAAGAGAGTGAGAGATACAGACAGAGAGAGAGATAGAGAGAAAGAGAGAGAGAGAGAGAAAGATAGACAGAGAAGGGGAAGGAGGGTAGAGGAAGAGAGAAATGGAGATGATTGAAAACCTTCTCACCCCACCCCAATTAGTGGCATTGTCAATTTCCATTTCATCCATTCAGTAAGACAGGTGCAGTATCACACCCCTCAACCCCCCTCAACCCCCCCCCCCCCCCCCCCCCCCCCCCCACTCCGAGAACGGACGGACCCCATGCGTGTTACCAAAATGTCCGGCTTGTAACAAAAGAAAAAGGTCGACCCGTATTGACTGTACACACCGGACTTTTGCTGAAAGGGGGGGGGGGTCGCTTGGAACACGCATATGCGTACCTAAATAACACTGAGTGGAGGGGGGCCGCCCCCCCCCCCCCCCCGCCGCCGCCGCAACCATATGGTTTTCGTTTACAAGACATTTAATATTTTCTAATGGCAACATAATGTTACACGACTCTTCTGCCATAGCCATTATACATATAGTATTTATATGATTTATATAATTTTATTTCTGAAATAAATGAATCATAATAAAAATAGACAGTGGTACAACAGAGATGATTACATATAGCATACATGGCACAGGACGATGGATAGTAGGGCATAAAATATAAACCTAAATCGTACAGTTGTTTAAATTCGCTTTAAAGCTCAATTAGATAATACATATGAGGTTATTAACGGTTACAAAATATTAATTAAATGGAAATTAATTAGATATAGACCTAGGTGTTGTTTTAACATATGAGAACGATGTGGTTATTAGTAACGTGGATTATATTGATGATCGAGGGCGGTAGACTAGAGTCAGTGAGAGAGAGGGAGAGAGAGAGAGAGAGAGAGAGAGAGAGAGAAAAGAGAGAGAGAGAGAGAGAAAGAGAGAGAGAGAGAGAAAGAGAGAGAGAGAGAGAGAGAGGGGGGTGACATGCTTCCGATAGCCTAGGTAAGAAAGGTTTCAATCGCCTAATTCCCACAGCTCCAGCTCCTGGCGTGACGAGATGGCATTAATTTATAATTATGACAGCCAAAAAACAGATGACCTTCTCTCATTCCCCTAATTACATCCCTGTGTTACACGGATGCAAAATAAACATGCCGGGGTATAGCAAGGGTCCAATCATTGAGGGGGCACTAGCATTAATGGGGTAAGGGGGGCTGAAATACGTAATAACAAGGCTATTAAATAGGGGGAACCATCTGTTTTCTTATCATTTTCTTCACACTTCTCTCTTACATGTTCTATCAATCTCTCTCTCTCTCCCTATCTTCTTCTTCTTCTTCTTCTTCTTCTTCTTCTTCTTCTTCTTCTTCTTCTTCTTCTTCTTCTTCTTCTTCTTCTTCTTCTTCTTTCTCTTCTTCTCCTTCCTTTTCTTCCCCTTGATTTCTTTTTTGCCTTATGATAGTGGTGGGATAAAGAAGTACCCCCGTGCCCCCGTACCCTCGTCAATAATAATAATAATAATAATAATAATAATAATAATACGAACATTTTATATAGCGCTTGTGACATAAAAGTTTCAAAGCCCTGTACACAGATCAAGATTACTTCAAGAAAAATTAATGTTATTAATGGAATTAACATTACTTAAATTACCAATATTATTAACATAACTGAACAAAATTGTACATTACTTAGATTACCAAGAAGATCAAACATTATTAACATTACTAAAGAAATTGACACAACATAACAATGTATATATAAATATGAAAGCTTGAAATAATATGAGGTACAACTTACCTCGAAATTCTTTGTCGAACTCATCTTCCGGTGGATTGAAAAACATATCTGTAAACAAGAACGAAATACAACATATTATGGAAATAATGATAGAGCTAGCAAATATTAGAGATAAAGGGGAATATAATGTCAGATCTTATTTGTATCCCAAAGTGAAAGAATATACATAAGCATCCCCCCCCTCCCCAAGCGCGTAGCCAGGATTTCATTTAAGGGGGCGGTAGTGAGCACGCAAAGCGTGCGAATCTCTTACAGAGCGTGCGAAGCGCGCTCCCTAGGGGTGGGTGCAGGGGGGGGGGGGAGCTTTGACGTTTCATTAAATTATTAGAGAAAGAAGACGATTCGTTGTACCGTTCTCGACTCTTGATCCTTATCTGAATTCAGTTTCTCCCCCCCCCCTCCTGCGCGAAGCGCGGAAGCTTTGACGTTTCATTAAATAATTAGAGAAAGAAGACGATTCGTTCTAGACTCTTAATCCTTTTTCTTCCTACGTCCTCTTCCTTTCTTCTTTCTCTCTCTCTCTCTCTCTCTCTCTTTTTTTTGGCCGGCGTTTTTTGGGGGAGGGCGACCGCCCCATCGACCCCCCCCCCCCCCTGGCTACGCGCCTGCCTCCCCCTCCTCCACACTCTCCTCTGGTTCTGGCAAGGATTGTATTCACGTGCATGTGCGGGATCATAGCCATCTGCAGGGGACATAGTGTATAAATCAATATCTCTTTGTACACAAATTAATCATTGTTAGAATAATACTATAAAATAGAGTTAGCCTATACCCTTCAACGTGATACAAGGGTATAAAAACATGTAACCTGGGAATGATTGATAGCTGTTTACACAGAATCCGACACGCAATTAAAGGTAAAAAAACAGGTTTGGAAACGCCCCCCTCTCAGAAAATGAAATGGATGCTCTTATTACCAATCATGTGAAAGAATATGTTTCGACTAATACGTGATGATACAAATTTAGCCGGGAAACCGCCTACTAGTTGATATTTAGTAAATTATTATATCTATTTGGACCTGATAGATATAACGCACGTGTGGGCGTAGTCCCATATACATATTTCTGTGTACAGTGCTTGTAAATTTATCAAGACTGGGTCAAATTTCTTACAAATCTAAAAACGCCCCCCTCTCAAAAAATGAAATGGAAGCTCTTATTACCAATCATGTGAAAGAATATGTTTTGACTAATACGTGATGATACAAATCTAGCCGGGAAACCGCCTACTAGTTGATATTTAGTAAATTATTATATATATATTTGGACCTGATAGATATAACGCACGTGTGGGCGTAGTCCCATATACATATTTCTGTGTACAGTGCTTGTAAATTTATCAAGACTGGGTCAAATTTCTTATCATTTTGAGGATTCCAGAACCTTGCAGTACACACCAATACTTATACATGCTAGATGATCAACCTTTTCTGATCAATTCCACAACGTTTCTTTCACAATGCAATCGCATGGCCATGAACTGGTCTTTATCTTTAAAACAAACATTCGTTTAGCTCATGGAAATGCAAACTTGCAACTTGATGGTGGGCAAGCAGGAGCAAACTGCTCGAAAATATAAAAGCAACGTCGCTCTGCTGAGTTTATGTATCACGAAAATGAAAGAACATGAGCCTGAGAGAGACATGAATAGTGTAAAGGGTAATTGTGTAGGAACAGAATGTGTCGTCTTTTGAAGTTTCATTTTAACTACGTATTAGTATTTGAAGATGATTTCTTTCCTTTTCGTCAATATCCACCGATTGAATTAGATATCAACAACAACTTTCGCATTGAAAGTTAAAAACAGTACAATTTATACACAGAGACCCGCCGCGGTACTAATGTCCTTTGGCAAGACATTGGTCTACATTTGCCACACTCAACCCAGGTGATGGTACCTGGCATGAATTAATTCTTTGAAATGCTAGAGCGCCGTAATGGCATCAGCACAGCTTAAAGGTAAAGACCAGTATTGGAAACGCCCCAATTTCAAAAATGAAATGGAAGCTCTCATTACCAATCGTGTTAAAGAATATGTTTTGACTAATACATGATGATACAAAATTTGCCAGGAAACCGCCTACTAATTCATATATTTGGTAAATTTGTTTCTCTCATGGTCTGTGAGAGATATAGGGTAGTCCCATATACATCTTTCTGTGTATAGTGCTTGTAACTTTACGAAGAATGGGCCAAATTTCTTATCATTTTGATGATTCCAGAACCTTGCAGATGCTAGATGCTAGATGATCAACCTTTTCTGATCGATTACACAACGTTTCTTTCACAATGCAATCGCATGACCATAACTGGTCTTTACCTTTAAGCTGGGGTAATAATCTCCAAGTTTGGAAGCGCTTAGTGATTGTAATAAGCGCTATACAAAAACTGAGTATTATTATTGAGTAATGAAGGCTAAAAATATACAAATTTCTCAGTCTGATGTAATTCCGTCATCTGCATTGATTTGATCTTAGAAGTACCTCAAATATGCTTGGTGTTATGATTCCTTTGTTGTAATAAAGAGGACCGAAGTAATAACGTCATAATCGCTCGTCGTCCAGATTGGTTCTAAACAACACAACCCGCGCCTGAGGTTTACCGCGAAATCATTCAAGCAGCGAGCTTGAGCTGGGCAAATTCTAAGTTTGGGGCTGGTGTGATTATCACGCCATTGTTTAGCACAACAATTGTTTAGCCTGGAAATTACCATGGGACATAAAGCTAAATGAAACTTTGATCGACAAAAATAATAATGTCTGGGAAACAGTCAGAAAACTTTAGAACTAGAATGAAACATAATGCTGTAATGTAAACAAGCTATTTTAGTCATGTTAATCCTCAGTACTAAATAACCAAGCAAAGCTCGAACCGACGAGAACGACACCAAACCGACTCTTCAAACCGACAACACGCCGAACGCAATTTAACATTACGACTATGGTTTTTAAACAAATCAGTTGGTTTGGTGTCGGTCTGACGTCGGTTAGGCGGTTTGACTGGGTATAATACCTTGGTCAAACCGACGAGACCGACATCAGACCGACAGCACACCGAACGAAAATATTACATTACGACTATGGCCAAAAAAATCGGTCGGTTTGGAATCGGTCTGAAGTCAGTTAGACTGGGTATAATACCATAGTCAAACCGACGAGACCGACAGCACACCGAACGCAATATTACTTTACGACTATGGCCAAGAAAAGGTCGGTATGGAGCCGGTCTGAAGTCGGTTTGGCGGTGTGACCGAGGCATTATTTTATTACAAGGCTATAGGTGCTGGGTAGAGCCCTTGCAAATTTAATATTCGAAATAGGTTGCGTTAATCGACCAAATTTTTGGCTAGAATCAGGTTTCTCAAACGTCTTTCAGGCAAATTTAGAAGGTGATAAACGCAAAGCCTTTTTTAAAGGGCTTTAGATATGGGCATATCTAAAGACGCAAAAAGGTATGTTTTGAATGTGACATGCAGCCAGAATCACGTTTCTGAGAGATCGATAAACGCAAGGCTGTTTTGAACCTCACATACAAATAGGAATTCCCAGGCTAGTCTCCGGTTCGGAGAAATAGCGCTGAGCAGCTGCGAAGAGACAAGGCCTTTATTGTGAATCGTGAAGAGTTGATAAACGCGACATCCCGCAAATCACGATCGTATAGTGGGGTTCGATAGTAGGGTAAGATAGTGGGGTACGATATGTACATATCTAGTAGCAAGCCCCGATAAACGCGCCAGATTGGTAACCATTCATTCCTTAAAGGGATCCGGTAACTTTGACTCAGATTCTGAAACAAAATCCTGGATCTAAAGCTCATGCTACAATGATAATTATACACCTTTATCAGTCAGGAACCCCATGACTTTTACAAGCCGATTGCCTGTCTGATTATCAAGATATTTGTGACTGGAAATCGAAATCAATTTTGCGTTTTACCAACGGTTTTAATAACACTACAGTCTATTGGGGAAAACGAGTATGGTATTAGGCACTTCATGATCATTTTGAAGCGCAGTTTTTTTAGGGCTTCAATATTATACCATATCAAAGACACTGATAACCGATGCCTTTAACCGTAGGCAGGCATGACCAGATGTATGGATTATGTGAGTACCGCCATGGGCGTCAATCCAAATTAGACCGTGGGGGGGGGGGGGGGGGCACAAGTTCAGACAGGGCGGCGCCAGGTTATTTTTTAAGGAGGCGAATGGACGCGCCACACAGGGGGGAGGGGTGTCTGAGGGAATGTGCCCCCTCAGAAGTTGAAGATTTTTTTTGAAATTGATGCTTAAATGGCTCGCTTTGGTGCATACTTTTTGCCAAATTAAAAAGAAAACAGTCTTTAGTTCAACTAAAATGAACGAAAACGCAGGGGGTGTCTGAGGGGGATGTGCCCCCCTCAGAAGTTGAAGGTTTGTTTTAATTGATGCATAAATTGCTCAATTTGGTGCATTCTTTTTGCCAAATTAAAAAGAAAACAGTAGAACGCAGGGAGTGTCTGAGGGGGGTGCCCCCTCAGAAGTTGAAGATTTTTTTTTAATTGATGGATAGATGGCTTGATTTGGTGCATTCTTTTTGCCAAATTAAAAAGAAAACAGTAGAACGCAGGGAGTGTCTGAGGGGGGATGTGCCCCCCTCAGAAGTTGAAGATTTTTTTTTTAATTGATGGATAGATGGCTTGATTTGGGGCACACTTATTGCCAAATTAAAAAGAAAACAGTCTTAAGTTCAATTAACAAGGAACAAGAACGCAGGGGTGTCTGAGAGGGGATGTGCTCCCCTCAGAAGTTGAAGATTTTTTTAAAATTGATGGATAGATGGCTTGATTTGGTGCATTCTTTTTGCCAAATTTAAAAGAAAACAGTCTTAAGTTCAACTAACAGGAACACGAACGCAAGGCTGGGGGTGTAGATAGACGGTCGTTTCCATTGAACAATCAGCCATAAGGTTTGGAAGATACAAGGGATTAATTTAAAAAAAATTCCAGTTGGTGAAAGGATTTTCATCGTAAATCAATGTTTGAACTTCCTGTAATGTGAATGTAATATTAATGACGCTTCTATTAATAAAATCTGATCGCCTGATTTGGCTTGATTTTTCTCAACACAGAGAGAAAGAGAGAAAGAAAAAAAGAAGAAAAGATTTTAACCCCAAATCATGGGGGGGGGGGACATTTCACCACCTGAAAATTCGTGGGGGGACGTGTCCCCCCGTCCCCCCCGTCCCCCCTGGATTGACGCCCATGAGTACCGCCATCATCTGTCGTCATATTCGGATATTCCACCAATAATGTATTATTTTGGGTCATTTGATTAAGAGATCGGTATAAGCTGTTTTATTTCCGTATAAAAAAGATAACATGCATTCAGTAAAATAATAACGAATAATGTATTATTACAAAATAAAATATG
>NW_022145598.1:1999279-2004279 GCF_000002235.5 Strongylocentrotus purpuratus | reverse complement strand
CCATTCATTCATTCATCCATTCATTCATTTATTCATTCAGCATGTGATTCATCTTCACCATAATCATTCATTACCCATTTATTTCTCATACAAAATGAACTCAAACCCTCAAATACAAATCGTATTTAAATATATTCCTGCCATCGTGACATTTCAATTTCCATCTAAAATGCAATCAATCCAACCTTGAGCTAAGGTATCCAAAGTCTAAGTATTAAAAGAACCAAAAGACCCAATAGATTGTAGATTCTATAGGTCATTATAATTATCTCTATATACCGACAAGTCGACAGATGTTTCCAGAAATATTAGTCTTCTCTAGCGTTACCATGGCCACATGATAATTAATGCGGGCATATGTTGTAGGGAAGTATAATCATGAAAGTAGTCTTTTTCACGGCATACCCTTTACCTCGATAGCTCAGTCGGTAGAACAGTGGTTTCGTAATCCGGTTACCCGGGTTCGAAACCAAGGCGATGCGCTAGTGCCCTTTGGTAAAGCATTAATCCTCATTCCCAGGTCCCTCGGAGAGGACCTAAAGCCGTCGGCCGTCTGGTTGCTTTCTTAGCAGTCAGGCAAAAATAACCAACCAACACCCTCCCCCAACAGTCAAATATTTGTTTAAAGCTTATCTGCCATAGTTTACAGGAGGGATTAGAGCGCCCTGCAAGGTCACTGGACAAGTGGTTATCATCATCACTCAGATCTCAGTTAACATAAGAAAAAGAGGATCATGGGGGACCAATGGTCACCGATTAGGCATTGTTTGTTGTAAGAGGGCGCAAGTAGCTACAAGTAGTGCAGTGGGCCTTTAAATTACAATATTTATTTCCTGAGTATGGTCTCTGGTCGGCCAAAATTAAAAAATATTTATATGAAGTTTGAGGCAAGTAGACATAATATATTTCTAATGAAATTAGAATCAACCAAGTTCAGATTAGTTTGACTTAAATAGGGGTGCAGCCTCCGTGCGCCCCTCGTACGCCTATTGTGTAGATAATTGACATCAACGGTTTACGAAGTACATGAAACCCATGCCGGAAAAAACAACCACTTGTCAGACGGCTAAAATAATGAAGGAAGTGAAATCTACTGGTATAAAATATTGGCAATAGCGTACTTCTAGTCGGGTTATTAAGTCCGATAAGAGCGAATTTAGGCTTTGAAATAGAGAGCGATACCTGGAGACGGAAACTGAAGAGATTCTATAAAAATATGACCATATGCGTAATCGGGTCAAACTGATTCTAAAAACATAACAACGGTTTAAACCTTTATATGTTTTTCTTATTTAAATTTTAAACCCTGCCCACCACCGATAACTTAGTGTCTTCCCCAAAGTGAGATACTACAGTTACATACTCAATCGCCTTTATGAGAGAAACGCACTCACAAAATGAATGAATTAAACTCAAAGATCTCTCTTTGAATCATAATAACCTGAATCTTAATCACGTTTTTCAAGAATTAAAAAAAAAAAATATGAACGTTTCAACCACTGACACGATCGCTTTTTCTGATGGAGAAGCTAGGGAGCCTAACTACAGGCATCTCACTCGCGTCTATGTTGGTCTTGACCTCACACGACCCAAAACATCGAAATTGGTATATCCCCCCCCCCCTCCCCCGTCTCTCTCTCTCTCTCTCTCTCTCTTTCTCTATTTCTGTCTCTCTACCTCTCTCTCGATCTCAATCTATATGTTTATCTTTCTCTCTCTCCCTCTGTCCCTTAAACACTCTCTTTTTATTTCTCGCTTTCTCTCTCTCTCTCTCTCTCTCTATTATTATTATTACCCTACCTCCGCCCCTCCCCTTCCCTCCGTCACTCGCTCTCCGTGAGTGGTAATGACCCTTTAAATGGCAGATGTTATAAGGTCAGATGTCAACAACGTTTCTTGTTTTCATTTCTAACCCCAGGGAGAAAATGCTAGCCTAGATCCCATACGATACCAAATTTTCTTGGTTTTTTTTCTTTCATATTTGATTTTTTTGTTTGTTTCCTTCTCACTTTCACAGCCTGTTGCACTGTTTACCTAACCTGATTCATAGGTAATAACATTGCACGTAAGGGTTTACCCGGTGCTGGTAATGGTGGTGAGAATTACAGGAAATAAGATTAGAGGCAATAAGAATTGTTAGTTCAATTCTTTGTATAGCAAGGCATGATATAAGAAAGCCTATAAATTGCAAAACAAATCAATAATAAGGGGGATGAAAGAAAGTTCGTTTTCATTTTCTGTAACTAAATAATTTCGCATTACAAGACAACAACAAAACAAAGTCAAAGATACTCCTCAGCTAATTTTCTGTTAAATCATTACGTTTATCTTTGTGATTATCTTGTCATTGTTTATATAATGTGGAAGCTGAAATAAATTCGCTCTGCATTAGGCGACTACTACTACTAAACACAGCTGAAACACAGAAGACTCGATTTAAGCGAGGTTTGCATCATACCAGTCCCCCACCTTATAAAGAGTTGATAAAATTATTGTAATCGCAACTTATTTGCGATTGACTATGTAAGGGATATGAGATGTACTGCAAACATGAGATTGATTTTGGATCAATTGCAACTCTCTATAAGACAGGGATAAGGCCTTAATTGCTTCCCTTCAAGAATCAGTAATCGAGTTTAGTCTTCCTACTCCAGAGTCGCACAGTTTTATTCCCACTAGGGGGCACCCCCCCCCCCGGTTCGATGCGAGATTGAGAGAAATTATTTTTCGTTTAAATCAGCAGGATGCCTTAAAGGTATAGACCAGTTTTGGAAACGCCCTCCTCTCAAAAAATGAAATGGAAGCTCTTATTACCAATCATGACTTTGTGAAAGAATATGTTCTGACTAATTATACAAATTTTGACGGGAAACCGCCTACTTATAAATTATCATATCGATCCGGCCTGGATAGATATCGCGAATGCACTTCAACATTTAACATTCAGGTATATATTTCTGCTTTTTGTGAACTTAGGTTGAAGTATTGCCATCTAAACCTCTGAAGGCAATATTTAAACAATATTGAATGGATATTTTGCACTCAAAACCCTTGGACCGCAACTTTTTACCACTACCGGTCTATATCTTCTAAATGTTTAAGTACGGGTCTTGTACAACGTCTAGGATAGACTCGTGGCACTATTTTGTAAACTACATGGACTACAATCACAAGCGGTGAAGTGTATGTCAATAACACTTGTTTGACTTCGAGGTATATCTTACCGTGGACCTTACCATGCAAGGTATCATCCGCTGTAATATAAACCGGTTGCATTCAAGAGCATTACGTTGTGTGTTTAGTACCATGACAACATGAGTGATGATTTGGACATTGTAACTAAATAATTTTGCATTACAAGACTAAAAAAAAAAAACAATGTCACAGATATTTCGATGCTAATTTTCTGTTATGATTATCATTATTGTGATTATCTTGTCATTGTTTATATGATGTGGAAAATAAAATATATTCGCTCTGACTAGAGCGACTACTACTATTATGTGGTATATAAGGGGGAGGCCCCGAAAATGTTGGAATGTATCATGATTACATAGTTGGCATGAAATGCATTTCCTCAATTTATGATCTCTCTTCCTGATGTCTCTTCCTGGCATAAAATGCATTTCCTCAATGTGATTGAAAAAGCACTAAGGGCAAAATATGTTGTTCCACTTATAACTATATACACGTGTCAACGGGGTCTTCTCTTAGTGCTATGAGTAGCCTATACTATACATTATCGAAACATTAACAGCAGTCCGATGCGCTATATAGAAATAATTTTACAGCTTAAAAGGAGGGTATATAAGAAAATGATGTCACTAAAGACTTGATGTTGTGGGATAACGAAGCATCATTAAATATCATGCTTCTATTATATTATTCATGAATCATGTATATATTAAAGCTATACTTCATACTAAAGTAAGGATTTGCAATTTTAATTGCAATTGCAATAACGAACGGGTGCATGCAGGGGGGGGGGTGACGCATTTACACCTCAACACAAATTATGATGATCATTTTAGCATTGTGTCTGCCTACAGCATTGGGTACCGAATGGAATGGATTACGTAACAGCTGTAACAGCTCATAATGGCCATAATAGGCCTACGATCAATATAAAAACGGGAAGCGATTAAAAGAAGACCAGCACATGAAGACAGGAAAGAAGAACTTCCATGTCAAGAGGCTAAATAGTTTTCGCAATAATTAATCTTTCACAAAATGTATTATAACAAGTTCTAAATAAAGGAACTGGAGGATCGATGCACATACAATGCTTAATTATATTAAACATTGATACACCATAGGCTTATACTTACGGAAGCCGGGTATGTCTCCATAATTCCGCCTTGTGGAGTTTATAGCCTTTTTCCTGATCGTGAAAACAAAATATAATGTGGTGAGGGTTAAAACAGAGACCGTGATCGCTCTCCAATGGGCATTTAGAGCCCTCCGAATCCGCCACATCTTTCGGGGGAGAAACCTCATCCGTGCCTGGCGAAATCGGCTGCTACCACTAGTGCTGCTGCTCGATACAAAAACTGGCATCTTATGAAGTGAATTTGGCATCGTCAACTTGTCCTTGCGAGAATTCTTCGATTTGGATCAAGAGGGTAGAAAAGAAAAGCGGATTAGTATATACCACAGAGGGTCCAAATGCACAGATCCGTTGAATTTTGGGTGTCGTTTTGAACAGCTAGATCGATTTGGTATTGATTATTTCACAATGCATACAAGTTGCTAGCAGCCGCTGTTTTCCAACATCGCGTACGTTCTGTGAGATAAGGTCTGTGCCTATAACACACGTCGAGAGCGTTACTTGCTATCATACCATGCAATATACCGAGAAAAAATGAAATGAAGCCCTGGGACAAAATTGTATTGTTGGAGTTCATCTGTACGCAGAGTGTCGTTATAGGATGCGAACTTTGTCCACTCCAAACATTTTATATATCTGATTTATTTTTGTTTTTGATTTACTGATTTATTAT